>NC_047525.1:8677053-8977053 GCF_902827115.2 Pseudochaenichthys georgianus
TCCGTTAGAGCCCGGAGCAGCATTAGTTAAGATGTCAGTTCACTATGACATGTGGAGTGAGAGTGGGTGATGAGAGGAGGAGGCAACACAAATCCATTATACTGGTGACTATAAATGCTTTCTCAAATGCAGAAAATATAAACAATTGAAGTGATTTTTGATCAAACACAAATGAGGTTGAATATTAATATAGCATCAAATACCAGAACTAGAAAATATTTTTTGATGAGCAAAGCATTCTTTAATATTGTTTAACTAAATAATGATATGTGGGATTATGTTCGTTGCTTTCAAATTAAAAGAAGTTATTTTGGGAAATGCACATGTTTTCAGATGATAGGTTGATATTGCTTACTGAATGTATTTGTGCTAAATAAAGACTAAGGAAATGTTTAGCTTACAGTCACTTAGCATGAAGACTTTTATAGGGGGTTGTGTGTAAGACTATTTAACTATCGAAGCGTCATGTCCATTCATGAAGGTTTCACTGACAAAACCGAACTGTTGACTTTAATTAAATGTGAAATCTGTTGACATAATACATTGAATTATAGTCAATATTTCCGTTTTTTTCTTTGTTGTTCCTATTACTTTAAAAACCCCTTGTAGGTGAGTCCTTCCCCTGTGTTGTAACTTCTTTTCTGGCAGCAGCTTGTTTGGAATACACTGTTTGAATTAGCATCAGCAGCCTCCATTGAACACGATGGAGAAAGTGACTGGTATAGTCACAGGAATTAAAACGTCACAGGGAGAAGACATCAGAGAACTGTAACAGCATCACAGTGATCTCGGTGAGAGTGTCTAGCACTAACTGTGTAGGAATGGCTAAAAAATAAAAAAGAATCAGGGGTGTCATTGTGGGGGTCTTGTAGATATTCTATTCAACTATGGATTTACTTTGCAATTGTTTTTACCTCACTGTCTCACACATGTTCTTGCTGCCGCTACAACAATCGATCACTGGACAGGTATCTTTGGATAATGGCTTCTAGACTGTGACCAGTACATCCTATTAACTATACTTTGAGCAGTTAGTGTCTTTCCAACGCCCTTCACCAACGCAACTTTCACAACGAATATTTTGTCACAATGGAAACATCAGTAATCAGTAAGCAATTTGAATTTTTAGCCATAAATATAGAAGTGGCAAAGGGTCAACAGGTCATGGTGGTGAATTGTTACAGACCCCCCTCAGCTGTCAAAGACTCCTTGTCTTCACTAGCAAATCTTTTATCACAACTAGACTACAAGGAAATTGTGCTACTTGGAAATTTAAACTGGGACTGGTTAACTGCTGTGTCAGAGGATTTTAAAAACCTTTGTATCTCATTGAATGTTACTCAGATTGTAGACAGTCCCACTCGCCCAAATATTAAGTCCCCTAATAAATCCTCCCTAATTGATCTCATTCTAACCAATGTTCCCCATAAATACTCATCTGTGGGAGTATTTGCAAATGATCTGAGTGATCACTGTGTTGTAGCCACAATTAGGGACACTAAGGTCCAAAAGGTTAAACCTCGCATTATCATAAAGAGAGACATAAAACATTTTGTGGAGCAGGGTTTTTTACATGATCTGTTTGATTTTGATTGGGGTAAAATCGATCTGTGTGCTGATGTGGAAACCGCATGGTCTTATTTTTATCTTGGTTTTATGGAGATCATTGATAGACATGCACCCCTGCGTACATTTAGAGTAAAGGGACGAGACAATCCTTTGTTTTCTGCTGAGCTGTCCAGTCTCCTTCATGAGAGAAACAAGGCCTGGGCAAAGGCTAGGAAATCAGGCTCAGAGGTAGAGTGGCTGCGTTTTAGGCAGCTAAGGAATAGCTTCACTTCAAATGTCAAAAGTGCAAAGTCGAAGTACTATTTGTCAGTTACCACAGAAAACCTAAATAATCCTAGGACATTTTGGAAAGCAATAAAATCGATATACACCGGTGAGATCCGTAATGAGTTACCTCCGTGCCTCACCACAGCATCTGGCACTATATCAGACAGGGCTACTATGCTAAATTGCTTTAATGAGCATTTTGTGTCCTGCGGTTCTATGTTTGATTCTGTGACTAACTCTGCTTCTGTGAACACCACCGTCTGTGACTCTGAACAATGTGGTCTGGAAAACCCTTTCAGTTTTACTCCTTTTACTGTCAATGTTGTTCATGAAGCCTTATCTAAGCTAGATCCTAGGAGACCGGCCGGCCCGGACAACTTAGAACCTTTCTTTTTAAAGAGAGCTGCAGATTTTATTGCTCCACCTCTTACTTCTCTTTTTAACCTCTCCCTCAGCACAAATACAATTCCAATAGTATGGAAGTCTGCTTATGTCTTGCCTTTACTGAAAGGAGGGGAGGCAACTATTTTAAATAACTATAGGCCAATCTCTAAATTGTCAGTTCTGGCTAAGGTGCTCGAACGCCTAGTGAGTGAACAGGTAAAGGAGTTTTTATGTATAAATGATATCCTGTCTAAACATCAGTCAGGATTCAGAAAGAAACACAGCACCATCACTGCAACAATGAAAGTGGTGAATGACATTACTAGTATTTTAGATAATAAGCAGAGTTGTGCAGCTCTATTTATTGACCTTTCCAAAGCGTTTGACACCGTTGATCATCGCATCTTAAAGCAGAGGCTACTCAGTATAGGCATATCCAGCCATGCAGTGGGGTGGTTTGTGAACTACCTCTCTGAAAGGTCTCAATGTGTTCATTTTGATGGACTGTCTTCTGAGTGGTTACACATTTCTAATGGTGTACCACAAGGTTCTGTTTTAGGACCACTTTTATTCTCCATATATATTAACAGTGTAGGTGATAATGTGGATGAAGCTACTTTACATTTTTATGCGGATGATACTGTGATGTATTGTGCAGGTCCCTCCATTAAAGAGGCTGTTGTTAAATTACAGGCTGTTTTTTAAATACCTTGGTATCTGGCTTGATGATTGTCTTACTTTTAAACTTCAGGTCACTAATCTGCTTAAAAAGCTGAGGGTTAGGCTAGGGTTCTTCTACAGGAACAAGTCCTGTTTCTCATTTGAAGCCAGGAAAAGGCTAGTCACTGTGACCTTTTGACCTGTGCTGGACTCTGGTGATTTGATCTATATGAATGCACCTGCCCATTGCCTGGAAAAGTTAGATGCTGCGTATCACAGCGCTCTGAGATGTGTTACTAACTGTAAAGCACTTACTCTTCACTGTACCCTGTATGCCAAGGCAGGTCTGCCTTCACTAACTGTACGGAGGCTCAGTCATTGGTACATGTTCATTTACAAAGCCATGTTGGGTAAACTACCTTTTTATATCTGCTCTCTGATCTCTCGACGAATTGAAAGTACTTATTGCCTGAGATCTCATGATGTTGTTTTATTAAATGTGCCAAGTGCTAGGACTGTCTTAGGGAAGAAAGCTTTTCGATGTGCAGCTCCACTAAACTGGAACAGTCTGCAAACCTGTTTAAAACTGAGCACTCTGGTTCCCCTGCATCATTTTAAAACTCGGCTGGGTGACATGCAGCTTGATACTCATGGTACCTGTCACTGTAAATAGAGTTTTGTAAACTGTACCCTGTACATTATGTTGTATGTCATCCTTATTGTTGTTCTGTTGTTTTTAGAAGAGATCTTTTGATCTCAAGGGGCTTTCACCTGGTTAAATAAAGGCTACAAACAATCTTAATCTCATCCTTCAAATATAAAATGTTCAGACTTCCAGTGACCAACAGTTGAGGTGGAGGTAAATACCATCATCCCTAAATGGCTTAATTTGAAACCCACCTCACTGATGGCGAGGAGATGAAGATGAGGACAGGTGATCACATAGTGGTGGTGTTTTACACACTTCATGTCACAAAGTCTCAGCGACAGCAAGCTATTCATTGGTTGGAAACACATCTTTTTTCAGCATTTGCTTTCTGGCACCCTTTGTATTAGTGCTGCTGTGTATTAGGAAACAAAAGCGGCTTGTATAACTCCCGCATTGTGTCGACTCTCTGAATCAGTCTGCCTTTGTTCGTCTTCGGGGAGTATTATTCACAGAGAAGATAGCTGCAAGGAAACTGTCTCTCCAGAAAGAAAAAGGCCTTTTTCTCAAACATAGCAGAGAAGTAATAAAAAAGTTTCTTGTAATGATGCAGTAAAGTCATCCACCTCCCCTGTTTGTTTTAGTGGTCTCCACAGATGCTGGTGTATTGGATTCATACTGCAGCTTGGGGGGCTTATGGCAGCTGTAAGGGGGGGATATTCTGAGGGTAAATGTAGTTTTGGCAAGGGGAAGAAGAGTAATTGATTTTGGAGCCTTTTGCTGCTCGTGTGTTTTGCTGTTTCACTTGATTGCCAGTGAGTTAACTGAAGAGAGGCACAGCAGGACTCCACCCTGTGTGCACAAGAACACAGCTTACAGCGCAGAGCCGTGTGTGATTGGCCTATCTCTCAGAAGAAAAGAGGATTAGAGAAACCTCTTATGTCTGTGCATGAGTGTGTCATCAGACCCTGTGTTTGCACCAGTGTGTGTGTGTGTGTTGAGAGCAGGTGCACGCCTACCTGTGCACAACATACCAGATAGTAAGGTGGAGTAAGGACAGCAGGGGAGCCTCTGCGACTTTAAAGGTATTTTTAGTCCACAGTGTCTCGTTTGGTCTGGAGAAATTGCCGTCGGGGGGGGGGGGGGGGACTGTTAGGCTGCTAATAGGAATTTAGAAAGGCTCAGTGCTAATTCACCAGAAATTAAACATCACGTGCAGAATAAGTCGTCACTCGGGAGCTGCCTCACCTCACACACAACAACTGAAAGGAAGCATACTCCTGCGCGATTACACGGTCAAATAAAGGTATGTAACTTATTTCTGCTTGTCTTAGAAGTAACCATTTCGTTTTGGATAGAAGAGGTGATTATGGAGAGAAAGCTCTCTAGGGAAGGTTCTAGTAGCTTTGAGCTAACCCTACTACAGGGGAAAGAGCTGTTGAGGTACATGTATACGTAACAGGTATCATTGAGGTGTCTTTGGTGAGTTGTCTTATTGCATAAACCTGCACATGTTTTTGTTTAGATGGATATTATTCGTTTGTGTACTGTTAGAAACGGCCTTTGTGTCTTTACCTGATGCCCCAACTGTGTATTCAAATTTAATGAACACAGTGCAGTGTGTGTTATCTGGTTACCAGACTCAGGTTACATTAGCCAGGCTGCTCAGCACAAATACATTTCACACAAACTGATAATGTCATATTTAAATGCATTGGTAGGAGAACATACTGCTGTAGTGTAAGTGCAGGTGTACTATTACTATACTTCATTTCAGAAGGAAATATATTGTACTTCTTGAACAACATTTATCTTAGCGTTAGCCACTAGATACATTTAAAAAAAAAATGAAGAGGCATTAATAAAGATTCACTACAACTCTACCTTTTTGGCTTGTGAGACCGTACATGCTATTACGTCAATAATATAATGTCACATAAAATAATACTTCAATAACAGGCAGCACACAGCAACAGTTCTTTCTCTTTTGATATGTTCAACACATTTAGCGGACAATATTCCCTCATGTTGACTTTTTCAGAATTGGTAATGCCTCCTTATTTGGGATATGATAGTTCTATAGTGTGTGTGTGTGTGTGTGTGTGTGTGTGTGTGTGTGTGTGTGTGTGTGTGTGTGTGTGTGTGTGTGTGTGGGGGTGTGTGTGTGTGTGTGTGTGTGTGAGAGAGAGAGAGCGAGAGAGAGAGAGAGAGAGAGAGAGAGAGAGAGAGAGAGAGAGAGAGAGAGAGAGAGAGAGAGAGAGAGCATGCATCATGTACGGGCTGCTTCCGCCTCACAGCGTAGAGACAATCTGGCCACGCTTCAGCGATCAGTGGGAAGAAGAGGAGGTGCACTACACACCATCATTTATCACTGGAGACAGAGAGCAAGATTCACCTCGGCCTACACATAGACTATGGTGAGGAGGAGGAGGAGGAGGAGGAGGAGGAGGAGGAGGAGGAGGAGGAGGAGGAGGAGGAGGAGGAGGAGGAGGAGGAGGAGGAGGAAGGACGAGGGAGATAAGAAAGACAAACATCTTTATTCTAAATATGCAGATAAAGAAAGGAGAATTGGAGAATTGGAGAATATTGGCCGGGAAGAACACAAAGCATAAAAGGAAACAGTGAAGATGAGGATTGAACAATATGACCACAACACTTTCTAAAGTCAACAACATGTGACCATTTCCTCTCGTCTTCTGTATTATGTCATGATATTTGCTCTTGGGAAATTAAAAAGATGACTGTAAATATGAAGATAAAGTATACATTATCTTCATATTTACAGTCATCTTTTTAATTGGACTTTTAACATGGTCTAGCTATATGGTTAGCTTAGCGTAGCAGAAATACTGAACAAGAGAGGGAAAACATTTAGCCTGGCTCTGTCCACAAATATGCCTGCATATTTCTAAAGCTCACCATTTAACATATTCTTTTTTAGTTTTTATGATCGTACATGTTCTGGTTTTACCGTAACTTATGTGAAGCACTTTCTTTCCTGGTGCGTTATGTTCCCGAACATAACCCACATAAAAGTCAAGTAAAGCTTTTATTTGTGAGAAATTGAGAACTGATCAAGCATGTAACCCTGCCGAAGACAAAGCAATGCCAACGTTAGCTTAGTTTAGCTTAGCATGAACAAATCAAAACTTGGGAGAGCTTCAGGAGAAGTTTTGGCTAACTTTGAAGAGATGTAGGCTAGCTGTAGCCTTTGTGCTAAGCTAAGCTAACCATCTGCTAGTTGTAGCTTCATATTACTGTGCGGAAATAATTGTAATAAAATGTCGAACTCCTAGAAAATATGCAACAATGTACTTGTTGTGCATTCCGTCATTAATTCAAATTGTGCTATTTTGTTTTTTATATATTTGAAATGGCTCTAATCGACCCGCAAGGACCTCATCATGGTATGTCATATCCACTTGCATCACATCTGACATTGTGTTTAAAGATGATTTGTTGTGAATCCTTAACGCTTTTATTAAGAAGCTTTTCCATGTAGGAAGACATAAAGGATAGTAACACACACATATTGGCCTTTGATCGGTTCATTTTAGGACAGACCCCCCCCCCCCCCCCCTGTCCAGGTACTGAGGGCTCTGAGATGGTGTAGAAGACACATCTGCCTCAGAGCTCCGCAGACGACACAGCAAATGAGCACTCGTTGTCATAATGCAACACATCAGCTTGATGTACAGCGGAGGAGACGTGTTTGAATATCCTACGTGTTCCAGGCGACTGGCTGTGCATATTCTCAATACAGTGGAGCTACATTTACTATAGGTCTGTTCTGCGTCCATGTTCAGTATGTAATGGCATTGCCCTTTATCATTTGGTGTGAGCGTGCTGATGCATTCTGCAGCCTCTGTATTGTCTTCTCATCATGAGCTTTTAATATTACACCGATTTGATCACATGCTGTGTTTGCTATGGTAACCCTAGCAATCTTCACAAGATGAGACCAGATTAAGAATTCATTATGATGAATGTGCCTACAACCTGATGTTCCCACATGCTTCTGCCAGCTTTCACATTTGAGAATATAAAAGATCGAGATATAAATGAGCCATCTAGAGAAAATAGAACAAAGCAGAGGAGATATTATTCATGTTATGAGTCATCTGAAGACCTTCGCAGATGTTATATCTGCGTGTTTGAATATTTTATGGCAGCAATTTCCCCTAAAATGTGATGGTATTTTGAAGTGAATTGCTATAAATGTTTTGTTGATCTGTGGACTAAATGGCTAGTATTGGATACAGATGTTACTTATTTTACATACCCTGGGAAATAGATTATTCATCCTGGGATATAACACTATGAGAGACTTTGTATTTTGAAATCTGGGGTGTGTGTTCATACAGTATGAACCTCCACCTTTCACTGGAGCCCCAGATATTTGACCTAAAAACGACTACCCTCTTCTTTTAGTCGTTCTACTTTAAAACCACAATATAGGTCTTCAGAAAAGCATACATAATCTCACCTGTTCACCTGCTTGGATTCTTTAAACAATAAAGCCAGACACGTTGGGCTGAGTAAGTCCCCTTTAAACATATTTCCCCCCGCTGATGTCTTCTGATCACCTGTCAGGCGGTTGTAGTGTGCGTAAAGAGAACCAGTGTTACATAGGAAACCACGGAAGAAGTAAAAGTTAGGTGTCAACATAAAAGCTTTACACATATTTATTGGGGTTTACGATAAATGCAATGTTTAGATGGTGGATTAAAACTAGAAATGTTAAGTGACACTTTGACATATTCCATTCATCTGGTAGGCTACACCTATGGTTTAGTCTCTGTGGAGAGTCGTAGAATGTGTGTATGTATTAAGGTACCATTTTGAGGTTGTCGTTAATTAGCCTGCATGTTAAGCATTTATGTAGTCTAGATTATATTATTTTAAATATAATTAGTACATTTTTGGCAATTGCCTTGGATTTTATTTTGTAAAACCTACCGGAAACCACCGTGTGACTGTGAGCAGTAGTAAGACGGAGACCCCCTCACGGAAAACTGTGGTAACTGTGGTGTACAGCTGCAGAGATGCGCGACACAGAAAAACAAGGAAAATGAGGGAAATGGAGGGAGATGACAGGAGAGGACGGTGACCACTGAACACACACCATCTGAGAATGTTTCCACACACCGAGGAGCACCGTCGCCGCTGCGCACTTCGGACATAAAAACGCGGACAGGGCTCGGATCGTACATTGATCCGAATACAGGGGACGGGAGGGGTCGATCATGGGGAACGAAGCGAGCCTGGAAGGAGGCGAAGGGCCTCTGTCGGGGCTGCCGGAGGGGCTGGCACCTGACGGGAAGGGAGGCTTCGTCCGGGTCCCCGAAGGGACTCCGGTCAACCTGGGCGACCTGAGCGAAGAGCAGAGGAGGCAGCTGGCCGCCGCGATGTCAAGGGCGCAGGGCAGGCAGCCCGGAGGCGCAGCACGAAGGCAGGGTTTTGTTACCAGCATTTTCCCGTGCTCTTAAATACACACTGCTACGAGAGAGAGGAACGAGTGGATGTGTTTTGGTTGTGTGAAGCATCATTTGGAAAGCGTCTCAAGGAAGCTCGTTCACGCCCATGTTGGAGCCTCCTAAGAAATAATTGTATTCTGAGAGCTCACCATAATGGCTTATTATCATCTGATGATATGCATGACAGAAAAAAAGGTTTCTAGCCTAATACAGCTCTAATAGTAGCTGGGCAAGATACGCTGCCGCTTTGGCCATTGTGTATCAGCTGTTTGTACAAGATGCACAAGCCTCGCTCAAACTGCTCGACATCCGATTGTTTTCTTAGATTGAACGTGTTAAATTAGCCTGAATTGGTTTTAGTGTCCACGGTGTTTCTCTCTGTGTGAGGGACACACCTCCAATATTTGTGCGAAATTTTCGAAATGCCTGCTGGGTATCAAATCTGTCAAGCCCAGAGCTTTTTATTTATTTTTCTTTCTCATCTGAATGACGTGCGAACACCCAACTAAACAAACCCTCCACCTTTGTCGAATGTCTCCCTAATATTACCAACTAGAGTTCTGAATCTGGCATACATTGGATTTGAATCGGATGTATGGAGACTGTGATGGGCTGTGGAGAGCTGCCAATGAAAACAATGTGCTGCCAGATCCACGATACTTTAGATGTTGAATGATATTTACATGATATACAGTAATATGGAAATATTCCTCAATATCAGACACAATGACATGATGTACATCATTTTTCATTGGCTCCGATTTGGGGTAGACTTGTATTTATATCTGAGCTGGAGACTGGGGGAGGGGTGCATCAATATTAATATGACTATTAATAGCACAGCAGTGTTAATGTCATCACCCATAGTAGACATTCCTAATGCTGCTGCTTTCTGATATGTCTTCATTTCAAAGTAGGATATCATCTTGTGCTGTTGAGGCCTTTTCCTTTTGAGTCTTGTCGCTGTCCTTGGTGCTGAAAAACAGCCCGCAGGGGATTGAAGCCCAGGCATTGCAACAGCAATACTTACAATGTGTGCAGGGCTCCCACAATGCAAAGGCTTCTATTACTCAGTACCCACTGTAAAAAAATAAATAAAATTCAAATGCTGTATTCATTACTGCATTAAACTTTATTGCCTGGTAATGTAATGTAACTCACACAATGACAGAAGCACTATAGGGACTTTCAAACTGCAGGCACTAGGTCTGTATGTTGCATTCCCACGTCATACAATAGCACAACATTAGCCCATTAGTGCATTGATGCATTTCTCTAAGGATGCCGTTGACTTTCACGCTTGTGCTGAGCAGTGTGTGTAGGTTGTATGCTGCCTCTCAGCCTGAGCTAACAAAGATGTCTCATCTTACCCCCGCGGAGGCGAGCATTTCCCTTTCTATCTCACTGATCTACACTCCATGTCATTCAGCAGTATTCACTTTCCTGTCAGCGTTGCCCCGGGGCTGCTCGCTACACATTCTCTGCTCACTGATGTGTTGAAAGGGCCTGAGATTAACAAAGGGCTATGTTGATGGACTTAGCTTAGCACAATGAAGCTACATTAGAGGGAGAGGGGTTAGCAAACATCCTGAGCAATTATGTGTGAGATGGAAACAAAGCAAATGGAATGAAAAGACAACTGATACTCAACGTTTGTAATATTTCAGACGGCATTAGTGTTTTGTTTATTATAAGGCTTATTATTCAGCAGAGACAGCTGGTTAAGATATAGTCAGAGGGTGGCCATCAAATACATGGACATGCAAGGATAAGGTAGGGAAAAGGAGCTAGAGTCTTAAACTCTCATTAATAGTTGGCTCTGTTTTAATTGAGGCTCTGGGTCAGCTGTGTGGGGTTATAAGATGTTCTCACAGTGCTTATCACCCACAACATAAAAACCCACATTAGAAATAAAATCACTGCTAACTAATCTGTGTTTTTCTCTTTTCCAGACCGTCAGCATCTGATACCCAGCGTTCCCAGCAGGTAGGGGCCTCCAGGGGCCCTACAGGTCTCAGTAAGAGTCGCACTGTAGACGCCTTCAACCAGGGTCCACCAGGAAAGGCCGCTCCGGGCCGCAGCCCCTCGTCCCTCAGCCTTTTTGAAAACAGATTCCGGCAGGAGCCAAAAGACCCAGAGAGCAAGTCCTCCGGCATGTTTGGCTCCAGCTTCCTGAGCGGGGCCAACCCCCTCAGTGCCATGACCTCCTCCGTCTCCTCCTCCATGTCCTCCATTGGCGACACTGTCACTATGCCCAAGTTTGGACTGTTTGGGGATGAGGCGGAGGGGGACGCAGCCGCAGCGCCTGAGTCCAAACAGGGAGGTAGGCCCCCTGGCAAGGGCCCTCAACAAGGGCCGGGGCAAAAGGGACCACAACAGGGAGGACCTCAGAAACAGGGTCAGGGTCCTCCTGGACAGGGGCCAAAGCCAGGGCAAGGACCCCCAGGCCAGGGACCAAAGCAAGGTCAGGGACCACCAGGCCAGGGTTCAAAGCAAGGTCAGGGACCACCAGGCCAGGGACCTAAACCTGGCCAAGGTCCACCTGGGCAGGGACCCCTTGGGCAGGGTCCCAAGCAAGGTCCAGGGCCTCAATCAAGCCAGGGTCCACCTGGTCAAGGACCTAGGCAAGGCCAGGGACCACCCGGCCAGGGTCCTCCTGGCCAAGGACCCCCAGGACAGGGACAGAGACAAGGACAGGGACCACCAGGACAGGGGCCACAATCAGGCCAAGGTTCTCCTGGTCAAGGTCCTCCAGGGCAGGGACCAAGGCCAGGACAGGGACCACCAGGACAAGGGCCCAAATCAGGCCAGGGTCCTCCTGGTCAAGGTCCCCCTGGGCAGGGACCAAGACCGGGACAGGGACCACCAGGCCAGGGGCCCAAATCAGGCCAGGGTCCTCCTGGTCAAGGACCTCCTGGGCAGGCCCCAAGGCAAGTTCAGGGTCCGCCAGGCCAAGGACCCCCTGGGCAACAAGCCCCAAAACCAGGTCAAGGACCACCAGATCAAGGTGCCAAACAGGGGGCTCCTCCTCAGCAAGGACCTGGAAAGCAAGGGCCCCCAGGTCCTGGGGCTCAACCTGGGGAGCCAGCTAAGAGCGGAGGGTCTCCTGGTCAGCAGGGGGCTGGAAAGTCTGGAGGGGGTCCCTGTCCTCTGTGTAAGACCACCCAGCTGAACGTGGGCTCTAAGGACCCCCCCAACTACAACAACTGCACCGAGTGTAAGAACCAGGTCTGCAGCCTCTGCGGCTTCAGCCCCCCCGACTCAGCGGTAGGTGTCAGATTTCAAATGATGATTATTCAGTGATGAACACAATTGCAGTATCTCACCATGTACACTGGGCTTGATCTCATAATAGAGAAGACAGTCCATGTATTGAGTCAGGGAGTGGGACATTTGGATCTGTGTGTGAAATATCAAAGTGCCAAATCAAGTGTGCTAGATAGCCATTACACTGCAACTATGTCATTCTTAAACATCTATTACTCTAATCGTCAGAGACTAAACTAAAGTGTTTATGGCAAAAAGTGAATGTTGAAAGTTGAATCCACCTTGTCAAATTGAAAATCAAATGAGTAAAATAATACGATTTCAGAAATAAGATCAAAAATAAGAATTCGTACTCTATTATGAAAGCCCACATTAGCCTGTTAGCAGCACGTTGCTGTTCTCTGAGCCAGGCGGGAGGAGTGCATCTCATGAGAGTGGCACATTTGAGAAACAGAGGGACCATATGGACCCGGGAATGTTGACCAAGGTGACTCATGTCATGGCCACAGGAAGAGACTGTGCCAGGCAGTGAGGACACTCCGTCACACGGGGACTGTAAGCACTGGTGGGCCATGACTACAGCACAACAGAATGCCCGGTTCCTTCTGCGTAAGCCTCTTCTGGGGGCGTGCTATTATGCAGCTCTATGTATTTCTGTGTGCAGTTACAGTATCCTACACTGTTTACACATTATGCAATGAGTATTACACCCACAAATACACACATTGTTTTGAGTAAGTGATCCAATAGTCAACATTGTCCCTTTTTAACACTGGTTTGCACACACTGAGATACCCTACACATCGTGGTGTCGCCAGGCTGTTTGGGAACAGGCGTTCAGATATACTGTGTGGGCAGAACATAGACGATGAAATGTATTTGCTAAGCTGGTCCAGCATTTACAGAGCCCATGCTGAATAATAAGAACAAACATCATTGATACATGAATAGTATTACAAATAGTAATAATAGTTACAAATATTCCCCTTGTTTACACACTTTTTTATTTTTGCTGAAATAAAAGGATCGTTTAAAAATCCCAGGGTTTTTCTGATTTAGTTCTAAACAAACATTTATTCTATAACTTTCTGGACTGATGAGTATTTATGTAACCGTTGGCCGATTTAAATTCTCTCATGTTGTAAATAGGCAATTTGGCGCGGGAAGAAAGGATTCAGCAACTTTTTTAACGCTAATTAGTGTCTTTATTTTACACTAAACAAAATGGTTATTTTAGGGTATAATTAGGTATGCCTGTAATTAGCCATTACACATGCCGTTGATGTTTGTGTCAAATCTAACCCATCTTTTGTTTCCTGCGCAGGGCAAAGAGTGGTTATGTCTCAACTGCCAGATGCAGCGAGCGATGGGCGGTATGGATCCCCCCGGCATGACGAAGCCCAAACAAGGCTCGGCCCCGCCCTCGCCCCAGAGACAGGGGCCTGGCAAGCCTGGCAAGCTGCTGATAAGGCAGCAGAGTACCTCCGACCAAGGGTTAACACCTCCGACCACACCCAGGCAGAAATCCCCTACCTCTCCTGGGCCGCTTTCCCCGGGCTCCTCGTTGGGAGGGTCCCCAAAGATCGACCCCAAGACGGGCCGTCCCATTCAGACCAAGCCCAGTCCCCAGCAGTCTCCAGCTAAAGCCAAGCAGGAGTCCAGCTTCTTCGGGAGTTTTGGAGGTATCAGTCTGGGAGGCTTAACAGACACCAAACCTGCGGGTGCTTCTCAAGCTACCGAGTCTGTTACAGGGAAACTGTTTGGAGGGTTTGGCGGTTTGAAGGACTCACCGAAGCCTCAAGCGCAGACTGCCCCAAAGCAGGAGGAGTCGGTGGCTGGGAAGTTGTTTGGAGGTTTTGGAGGGTTGACAGAATCAGCTAAACCTCCCGCCGCTGCTTCTCAGATGTTCAGTTTTGGTTCTTCACTCTTGAGTTCAGCAACCAATATCGTCTCTGGAGAGGAAGAGAAGAAGCCGGCAGTATCTCCACCAGACTCTGGACCAGGTTCCCCTATGGATTCTGAGCCTGGTTCACCACCTGACTCCCCCTTCTCTGCTCCTGGGTCGCCTCCTGATTCGGACTCTGCTCCTGACACTCCACCTGCTAAGTCCAAGAAACCCCTCAGAACCCTTTCTGTGGAGCAGGGGGAGAAGGGGCCAGCAGCTGAACCAGCACCTGCCCCTGACCCAGCACCTGCCCCTGACCCAGCTACCAAGGAGAGCTGCCCTCTCTGTAAGACGGAGCTGAACGTCGGATCAGCAGACGCCCCGAACTACAGCTTCTGCACCGAGTGCAAGAAGACAGTTTGCAACCTTTGTGGATTTAATCCTACTCCCCATTTAGGAGAGGTAAGAACTTCATTTCTCTTAAGCTTCCTGTGCCTTCAGCACTCTGCACCTGCGAGTAATTTATGCAATCTGTCGTGTATTAATAGAACGCAAACATCCTCTCGATGTTTCATTGAAATAGGTCACCGTAAAGATACCATCAGGAGGATGGGCTCCGTGTTTTCCCCACAAGCACATTGCAAAGTACTCTGAAAGGAGGATAGCGTGTTATTATTTCAACAAAGTACATACATTTACACCAACTTACCGTCGCACACATTTGACTTCAGTAAATGTGATCAGTTGCGCTGCATTTTAACAGTCTCTACTACCAAGCTTTCTCTAGGCGAGAGGTCAGCCTGAAGGATGCATGAAATAGTTTTGAGTGGACGTCTCATCATCAAAGAGCACTTCCAACAATTGACTCTTAAACTGAATACTAAGCATGAGTGTGTGTGTTTCTGTTTCAATATCTGCTTTGTGTGTATTCTTATTTGACCGAATAGAAAAAATTTCTTCCCATTGACTATACTTTTATTGTGACATTTGTTATAAGCTTTTTTGAAGTGTGTAATGCTTGTATGTTTGCTTGCTAGTGTTTGTGTATGAGTGTGTTCTTTGTCTTTGTTTGTCTAATGATGACGTGGAAACCTAACACTTTAGGCCGTCTTATCTCCCGAGGTGTGGGGACTGGTTTCCCTGTGTTCCTGTGGTGTTCTGTCTCATATGGAAGTAACACGGTACTTCGCTGAGCAGATGGCACTATGGTGTAGGATCAGTATATGATGTGAATATAGGCCAAAGAGTGCTTTCGTATGAGTGGGTTTTCAGCATGCAGGCAAAACAGATTTACATATGCTAGTCTAAATATTCCATATGAAGTACCTTAGTTATTGTCTGCTTTGTCCTTTGATTATCTTTTCTGACATGACCATGTGATTTAGGGTACAGCTTTATCCTGTATTGAGATATGAAATCACAACTTTGTCAGGTGGTGGTTTCAGTGTGGTGATCTGCTGTGTAGTCCTGGCTCTATTAAGAACCATCTGGAACACAGAATATAACTATAGCAAAGCTTAAGACATGTTTCTATTTAAGTGTTATTGAGTACGCATTAAAGGTGCTGGTCAGCTAATTATTTAGTTTGAATTCATTCTCTTGTTATTAGAGGCTAGCTTTACCCCCTCTTTTCCTGATGTTGTGCTAAGCTAACGTATCATGTAACTCAATTTCTGAAAATGTCTCACTATTTCTATGCCTGTTTGACAAAGACAATCTGGAATATCATTCCTGTGTATGCAAGTGTGTCCTTCCATGCCACATTTCTAATGTATAATCACCAAAATATAACGTAGAAAGATAGAAGTTCTCCCCTGACTCATTGCTAAACTAGCACTCCAAAACAAGATGGCCGCCATAAAGACGACAATGCTTTACGGTCTGTTTCTTTTTCTGTAACCTTAATTTGCACACGCTTGCTGGTTTAATGAGCAGCTGAACACCACAATCACTTAATTGAGGCCAAGCATGGGGAAATATGTAATTATGCTGAAAGAGATGGGCATCCAAGCCACTGATGCTCTAATTGGATATAGATCCTTTCAACACCATGCTGTTTCAAAGCCAGAACTGCCAGCCAGTAAAGAACGATGTTGTTACAAATTGATACCGTACAAGAAGGATGAATAATATTTGACTCATCTAGGACTGAATACAGTAAGAATATAATGAGTATAAAACAGTGTTACCTTGTAAATCCTGGCTGTAGGAGACACACACAACACCTTGGTTGAGTCATCGCCACCCCCCCCTACATACTGTGCCTCGCTTCTTTGTCATTGGCTGTCATAATGCCAGCTGTCAGCAGGGGTTCACTTGCTGACGCATGTGAGTGTGTGTACATGAGTGTGTGTCGGAACTGAGCAGTATGTTTTATAAGCAAGACTGTTGAGATTGTGGAGTCTGGGCAGGGTGAATACAGTGTGTGAGACTTTGAGATCCATGTCCTTCCATGGGTAGGGTTAGGGTTCATGCATACCGTATATGTCTGTCAACATGCGCGCGTGTGTGGGCGTAATCTCTGATGCTTAGAAGGATTTAAAGTACAGTAGGAAGCCAGTCATTTCTATCGAGGCTTGATCCTTGAATCCTCATCAATACGAGTCGTGAAAATAGGCTCCTTAGAAAAAAAGCAGTCACCTTCTTTATTTTCGTCTTTCTTTTGTTGAGTCACCTTTTTTTAATAATCTTTTTATAATTTCCTTCTGTTTTATGTATTTAATCTTTTTAAGGCCTAGAGGAGACACTCTGGATAGCAGCAGTGTTGTTTGTGCTTATTCTCCTCTTAACTGCAGTGTTTCTGTCAGACTCTCCCTTAGTGGTGCTATCCCTTTGCCTTTTTCACAGTCGCTCCTTTTGATGTAGGGAAAGTCTGTCTAGCACGGCTCAGTGATGTCATGTTGCCCTTATCAGTACTGAGTGTGCTCGTTGGAGAAGTCTTACGTAAAATGGGAGAGGCTCCACTTTGCTATCAAGCACACATGAAAGAAACTAAGCTAACAGTGTGGGTTGCAAGCTAGATACATCCTGTACCACCTTACACCAAATAATATATATAATAATAATATTAAATAATATCCCATCTTTCTGACCAAACTCTCTGGAATATGGAGAGTATGGAGAGTATGATCCAATCATAGATACAGTGACTTAGTTAAGAGTTTCGTTTTTCAGTCTGACATGTGCCCCATTTTTTTTTACATCATTTTAAATTATGATTCATTTTGAGTTTACAGTCATGTTTTACTCACCAAGAGATAATGCTTTGCTGTAATACAGTATATATCAAATGGTCTCCTTGGCCTTAATTATTTAACACTGTACTGTATGGCTGAAGAAAATGTTCTGGTTTGCTAATTTGCTGTCTTGGCAAGAATGAAATGTGATAATTAAAACCTTTTTTATGTCTGTAAGCTAAATATGAAGAAGCAGCCGGTTAGCGTAGCTTAGCTTAACATTTTTATGAATCTTTATTGTTTAATTCATGGTTTTTATGTTTGATTGTATTTATTCATTTTGTCTTATGTATTTTATTTTATTTTGAACGCAGAGGGTTATCATTATTTATTTTTTATTATCATACCTATGTTACCTCCTTGTGTCCCTTTAATTCATATATTAGGTTTTTTATGCTGCATGTGTTCCAAAAGGTTTTACCATTTGACCTGAAGAGAATTTATTGCGCTTTAAGCTGCACCTGGGGTATGAAAAGTGCTATATAAAGCTTTATATTCGTAATAATAATACATAGATAAAGGAATAAGTTGGGTAGGTAAGAATGGAGAAACCAGCTCGAGTGCGCTAGAATTTGAAAGTACGCAGCCGAAAAAAATCTGCCCCTTCCTTCAGACTTCCTTACAGAGCCCCTCCTCCAACACACACGAACACGCACATGACCAATGAGGGCACGAGATATTCATCCAGTTATTTTAGCCGGGCCGGCTCAGATGATTGGTCGTGCTTTTTACAGCGCCACGCCTCATTTATTGTGAAAGCATTTCATATATTCATTGCTATAGGGATGTTAAGAGCATTCCATGGAATATAACAAAAAGTGTTTCTGAAGTGAATTACCTACCCCACCTTTAAGGCAAAACATGGTTATAGTCAGGGCTGCACATAACTGGTGCACAGGTGCGGGAAAAAATTCTCGCTGAAAAAAATTCTTCTGAAGCTTTAGACGAATCTTCCACCGCTTCCAACGCTTCTCTGCCCATTGACTTTGAATGGGGATGACGTCACTTTGCCTTGCTTTTCGCCGAACTGCATTGTGGGGGAGCGAAGCGAAGATTTCCAGGATTTCCAGGATTTCCAGGATTCAAAAGTTGAGCAATGTTCAACTTTTATGTAAATCTGACAGTAAGCTGGGAGAACCAGACCGCAGTTCATTTTTTCATATTCCAAACGAGAAATTACGGGAGCAAATCACCCGGTTCTTTACGACCAGAACTATTAACGGGATACAAACCGGAGGAACCAGGCATGGAGGGAGGTGGCAGAGACAGTGGGTGAAACTGGTTGGGGAGTTTATATATATATATTGCTCGCATAAAATCCCCGGGGTTTTTTGCTTTGTATGTCGGGGGCGGGAGATTCATGTGATTGGTTGTTGGTCGCATTGCTCGCAAAAAATCCCCAAGCTGTCAGACACGCTCCAAGATTTTCAAGATTTTTGAAAAGCTGCTGTGTGGACGTACCGTTAGTGATGAAAATGGGGGATGTTGGCTTATCTGGCACCCGCAGCTCTCAGCCAAAATGCTTGGGAGCGAGGGAGGGTGCACCGGTACCAGCGCTGTTGTTATTAGCATCTGGTGCTAGCTGCTCTAACGGAAGAAGAAGATGTTTCTACAATACTGTGGAGGGAGAGTCCTCTCCAGTCAGACTGAGGCTGATAACTCCAGCTCAGTGAGGTAAAGGACTCTGAGTGTTTAGATAGTTCACTTTAGTCTAAGTTATCTCAGTGGGTCTCAAACGTTTTGATCACAATTTATGTAAACACATATTTCCAAGGCACTCCTTTATAATTATTGGGATAAACAGGTTTGAAATCATTCCAATGTATACTATAGGACAGTAACCAAAAACATCCATACAAACTGGAAAGATTAAAAAAAAGGCATAAATATATAAATGTGAAGGTAAAATAAGATATGAACAACAAAAATAAAATAAGTTACATTCACTTGTTATTGGCTATGGTAGGTTATTGGTTATGGTCACATACTTATTTAATTACATCCACTTGTCTAAGATGACAACAGAGACTTTCGACCCAAACCCAGCTGTTGACTTGTGGATGCAAGCAGCTAATCACAGACTCAACCAGAGAGAAAGAAGTATGCCTACATCATCAGCTACCATGTCTGACAGAGAGGAAGACAGTGAGGAGAACAGTCAGGAGGGAAGTGATGACAGCTTGTAGGATTACTGGTCGTGCTAATGTTGTCTTGTGTTCACCTCTGCATGTGTGTTCTGTGTTCACCTCTGCATTTGTGTTCAGCGCGTTTGTCTGGCAAATTTAGTCAAGACCCCCTCAAAAGTTATTTCATTTTAAGGATGAGCACCAAGCAACATCTCCAGGTGCTCCTTTGAGAACCAGGGCAAAACAGTTATGTGCACCCCTGGTTATAGTAACGTGTGTTTCGAATGACTAGATCTCAGTTAATTCAATGTGTTCAATGTGTGTTGGTGCTTGCATGTTTTCGATGTTTAGACCCAAGACTTGCAGCTCACATCTCTGAGGCTTGTTACGCCCACTCCCTACGTGGTGTTCCCTGTGTCTTCCTCCCTCATTGTTATTCTGTGGCCGTGTTGAAAGAATCACACTACCTTGCCACAGTCTGGATCCTCCTGAGTCTATACTGGCAGAAAAAGGCATACTTAGAATATAGAATTGAATCGGAGGGATGAATCCCCTCTTTAATGGTCACACATGCAGCGCACACACCACACACAGGGAAATGTGGCCTCTGCATTTAACCCATCCTAGTACCAGGAGTCTAGTACTAGGAGCTATTGCACAGCACCCGGGGAGCAATGCGAGTGGGGGGGGGAAGGGGGGTGTCCGGTGCCTTGCTCAAGCGCACCACGGCAGGGCCCAGGAGGTGAACTGGGACCTCTCCAAGTAGCAGTCCACACTCCATATATGGTCTGTTCGGGGACTTGAACCGGCAACTCTACGGCTCACAGTCCAAGCCCCGACTGACTGTGCCACTGTCGGACAACTTCACAGTCATACATGCAATACACACATGTGTACACAAACAGCCTAATTCACACACACATGAAGTCAAGGCTCTAAAAAAGCTCAGCCTGGCATTGTTTGTTTTTCTCTTTACATAATCTGTCCCATCTTGCAAATGCAATCCAAATGTGATTGGTTTTGTGATTCATGTGTTTAATCCAGGCTGGTCTGTATCTGACACCATACGGTCCAGTTGCCTCACAGCTTTGCCATCACTTGCCCATGAGGCGGAAGTGTACAGAAATAGCCACAAAAGAGTCACAAAGGGGAGAACACAAGCAGCTGTGGAGCAGCTCTCTCTCCCTCTCCCTCTCTCTGTTGGGATCAGGGGGGCACAGGTTCAAACCCCACTGCAGTCAGCATGTCGTTGTGTCCCTGAGACACTTCACCCCAAATTGCTCCTGTGGGGATTGCCCACAGTATTGAGTATGTAAGTCGCTTTGGATAAAAGCGTCTAACAAGTAACATGTAATGTAAACAAATGTAACGTCACTTAGACAAAGGCACTGTTTACCAAAAAAATCTTTAAAGGTCCCCTATTGTACTCTTTTTCCACAATATATTATAGGACTCAGATATATACAAAACATGTCTCGGAAGTGTTTGGCTTGAAATACCAAACAGATCGTGCATTGTAGCATCCCATAATCCCCTCTGTCGTCGCACTGTTTCAAAAGTGCTGATTCTGTGTCTGTAGCTTTAAATGCTGATGAGCTGCTGCTGGCCACGCCCCTCAGAGAGATGATTGGTTAAAAAAACCACAATGGTGCTCTAGGAGGAGATTCAGGTGATAAGGTGGGCGGGCGTTACCTTGGTTGGTTATTGGCTAATGGTTACACAAACCAAAAAACCATTGTGACATCACAAAGTGACCAGAATCTGATCTGCTCATTTTAGGTTTTACATAAATGGATCAGGACAAAAAGAGAGAGAATCTTTTTCCTGAAATGTTCAGAATGTCTACACAGAGGGGACACATGTTGATGTATAAAAGACATAAAAAAGTGGATTTTGCTTAATAGGTAACCTTTAAAAAAAAGACAATGTTGACGGTACATTGTTGATTTAATGTGTGTGTGTGTGTGTGTGTGTGTGTGTGTGTGTGTGTGTGTGTGTGTGTGTGTGTGTGTGTGTGTGTGTGTGTGTGTGTGTGTGTGCACACGCAATGCATTGGTCTGTCTGCTGGAGAAGTGTTCAGTTCATTTACAGTAGTGTGAATGCTGGGACATTTACTGTTAACATCATATATCCTTGCTTTGGCTGAGTGATTGCACACACAGGGTGAATGAGTAGTCTTGTTTGCCCTATTTACCAGGTCCAGGACCCTGTTCAAGCTGTGACAAGTGGTTTACCATTGTTTTAGAAATTGCTGTAATTGAAATGAGCCGTCCTCAGGCTCTGCAAACAGCCTCTTCTCTTTCTTTTTAAACGGCTCACCCCGACAGCTCCACTCCATAATTAATTTAAATGACTCCTTTCTAATTTTCTGGTGCTTGCAAAGGGCTACATTTTAGCCATTGAGCCCTTAGTGCCAAAAAAGGGTGGGTGGGGAAGAAAGCCAAGACATCATGTGTGCCAGCACTGAGCCCTGCTTAGACTGATAATACCTCATTCACACCAACTGTGTTTCAGGGCCGGTTCGGAGCTGGAGCTTGAAAAGCACCGGATGTTCCTGTTCACACCGCAGCAGAGCAGCCTCTTACAGTAGCTCCGGAATCCGGTTTGTTTCAAGCTCCAAGAAATTGTCAGGCTAGAGCAAAAGCACCGCATACGTCGAGGCGGGGGCAGGGGGCAGAGACAGATTAACTCCTGAACAACAACAAAAAGCCGGCGTTTTATCCAGTTTGTACACAACGATGGAGAAACTTAACAAGCAGCAGTGGTCCACTGAAGAGACCAGCTACCTACTGGGAGTCTGGTTTTCCGAAGAGGTACAGAGGAAGCTGGAGCACAATCGGCCATTGTCGTTGTTGTCGGTGTCAGCTGTGAGGGGTTTCCGCAAGGTTTGGCTTTAAGAAGCAGGCACGCAAACGGTTACGTCATGACGCAAACGATGACGCAATGACGCAGCACCAGTCGGACTCTGGGCGGTGTGAAAAGAGCCTCCGCTAAACCGAAGAACCGGTTCTGAACTTGAAAAGCTCTAGCACGGAGCTTGAACCGGAGTTGTGTTGGTGTGAATGAGGTATTTGAGGCAGGCAGAGACACTGACACTCGATAACACAAACATTCTGGCAGCGCCCTCATCTAGTTTGCACAGGCTGTTGTATTTACATCCTGACTGCTTGCCCCCTGTAGCACAGAGTGACAGCAGAACTTCAGTTTAGAGTTTAAAAAGCAAGTGTCTGACTTTGACATCTCCCTAATTGATATTCAATAGGTGCGACCAACAACAAAGCCAGGATTAGGAAATGGCTCTACCTCAAGAAATCATTTCCATGCATTAAAACCTGAGAGGAAAATATTTTTTCTCACACCTTTCATCCTTATTGGATAAAAATGGAATGCAGCTGGAATGCACTTGTTGGATTGACAGATAGAAACGATCCTGGTCACAAATTGCCCTTTAAGGTCTCTAAATATACTCTTGCATAAAACACAACACTATACTAGAACAAAGTAATGAAAAAGCACAGAAAACAGAAGAGACAAGAGAGAATACTGTGACATAAATACAAGTCTGGCAGAGGAGTCAAGACGATAAAGAGGGGGGGGGGGTCACAAAGGATGTGGGTGCCAGGTAATGCCGCTCTAAGCAGTGCAGACCACGACAACCTGAACATTGTGCTCCGTCGTGACTCACTCCTCTGAGCCACATTAAGAGCACCTATAGGCAGTAATGACTGTCATTGCAGTAACATGTGATGAAGCAGGAATTGGGATATCATGCAGTAGTGTAAGAAGGAAAGCTGTTTTATGTGGCTGTGTAGGGTTGATTAAAGTCTGTGAGGCAGAGTTGCATGTAACTTGTAAAATCATGTTATATTTCATGTTAAAATGCCGTAAATGTCAATACATGAAATGCAAAATGTTCATATACAACATACAGTATCATGTGGTCCTCTATATGGCTGTATGTAATGAATGTATACAGATTACACATTAATTAACATTCTCTGAAAGGAAGCATATGTATTGTGATACCTAGACTCAATATGAAAATATCTATCTTGCTGTATGCAATCTGTATAAAGGTGCCCGTAATGTACGACACATGCAGACAGATTATGAGGTGGGTTGCAGATAAACACACACAGCTCCAGACAGGAAGTGCCCTGAAACGAGCGACAATCTCCTTAATCCCTGGGCTCAGAGTAAATAAAGGCTCTGTCTCACACCTCTTGATTTGTGTTAGAATCCCTAGACTCATACACACTAACGCACAACTATTTCTCCCTTTTTCACTGAGCTGGCACTTTAATATCAATCCACAATGTAGACACACAATCTGACATTAGTTAAGAGAGAACAAGTATTGTACTGTAAGTCATCAGTGAGATTTGAGTTGGGTAAAAGATGGATTTGTTTCCAGAGAATGTTTGCTCAGATGGCTTTTTGTGGTTTCCTACAGCACTCTGCTTCACTCACATGCATCTAGGATCGGACCAGTACAACCACAGCCCACTAGTGCTGGTAACTAAGCTGCTGGAGGTTAAAAGTACTTTTCTCAGAGGCTTTTTGAAAGAACAATTTGATTTATTCAACTTACCCCTCTTAGATTTGGCTGCTCATTTTGGGATTGAAGCCAGCATTATCCTGGTCCAGTGCCCAGTTTTTTCCAGCCTTAAGGCTATCACTGCCAGTGCCCACATAACATTTAGTTTCATGACTCAAACGAGCATTACAACACACACGAGCATGGTTCATGTGTAAAGGGCGCATACAGCACATTGAACCGGAGATTGGAACATCTATAAGAGAGAGATATTTATTAGGACAGAGATCTGTTTTGGCTTGTGAAGGAGCTGATGCTGTGATGTTGCTTGTGCATTATAATAATAATACATTACATTTATAAAGCGCTTTTCCTTGTGCTCAAAGCGCTTACAAGCAAGGTTGTGTCGTTGGATGAGGTTCATAGAGGTAGGGGGGGGGGGGCAAGGTTGTTGAGGGCTTTGAAAGTGAAAAGTAATATTTTAAAGTCAATGCGGTGTTTGATGGGGAGCCAGTGGAGGTCATGGAGGATAGGGGTGATGTGGTCGGAGCGTTGGGTGGAATGCGTTTTCTGTGACCTGGTTGACGTGAGGGAGGAAAGTGAGGGTGGGGTCGAGGATGATGCCAAGTTTACGGATGTGAGTGGAGGGGTTGACAATGGAGCCATCGATGGTAAGAGAAAAATCTTGGGTTGAGCGGGTAAGTGAGTTTGGGCCAATGATTATAAGTTCCGATTTGTCACAGTTAAGTTTTAGAAAATTGTTTTGCATCCCAATTTTAATGTCAGTGAGGCAGGTGCTGAGCTGGGAGTGTGTGGTTGGAGAAATTGATTTTATTGAGAGGTAGAGCTGTGTGTCATCAGCATAACAGTGGAACTGGAGTTGGTGTTGACGGAGGATTTGTCCAATTGGGAGGATGTAGATGATGAACAGAAGGGGACCAAGTACAGAACCCTGAGGGACGCCATGATTGACGGGGGCTGTGGGGGATTTGGAGTTGTTAATGGAGATGAATTGATGTCTGTCAGAGAGATAGGATTTAAACCAGGAGAGGGCAGTACCGGTAATTCCAATGGAAGACTGGAGGCGGTTCATGAGGATGGAATGGTTGATCGTATCAAATGCGGCTGTTTGGTCAAGGAGAATGAGAATTGAGAGGGAACCAGAGTCAGCAGAGAGGAGAATGTCGTTGGTCACCTTGAGTAGGGCAGATTATGTGCTGTGGCGAGTACGGAAACCAGATTGAAAAGGTTCATGAAGGTTATTGCAGTCCAGATGGGATTTTAGTTGGGAGGCAACAGTTCGCTCCAGAATTTTTGACAGGAATGGGAGGTTAGAGATGGGCCGGTAGTTATTGAGGGAATCAGGGTTGAGACCAGGTTTTTTGAGTATGGGAGTGACAGCAGCGAGTTTCAGATCAGGGGGGACGAGTCCAGTGGACAGAGAGGAGTTAATGACTGTGGTGATGATATGAGTGAGTTGGGGGAGGCAGGCCTTGACAAGGGTGGAGGGCATGGGGTCCAGGATGGGAGTATATAATTATAATTAATTAATAATAATTAAGAAGGCCACAGGTGACTCGACCAACATTGTAGGAAGGACACAATATTTTCAACAGCTTTATAATTAATACTAGTGCAGTGTCTGTCAGAAATGTCACTTCCTTGTGTCCTGAATAATACCCCCGCCAAGTTTGTTGAGAAAGCGTATAAATAGATGTGTGCTGTAACTCTCCAGCCTGTCTTTCTGTTGTCTAATCTGTTGTTGAATGTGAGTGACGTTAAACAACCAGTTCCCAGCATGCCGTTCAGTGTTGTAACCGCTAATAGGGTTCCCTTCTTAAATCATTACACCATGTGTATGTATTGCATATTGGCAAATATTTTTGAACAATTAACTAGGATAGCTGGCCATAGCTTGCCATTCAAAACTGCATATTCCATGCTGGCTGGTACTGCGCTGTGATTGGTCGTCTACACTGGGCACACCTCGTCGCAGGTCTCTTAGGGATACGTCACATTTGAATAACTTGTTTTAAAATGTGAGATGTTTCGAGACTAATTCGCATTTACTATTTGGTCTTACCTTGTCAGACTAGTACCAATACATTTAGTTTTGGAATAGTCCATTTTCAGGGGGGAAATATCCATATTTGCCTGTTGTTGAGAGTTAGAGGAGAAGGTTGATATTTGACTGTTCTTTAATATGAAGCTCCCTGAGTCTAAAGAATGGAAACAGGCAAAAAACATCTAGTTGTTATTGTTCTATATTGGTTTTATTTACAATGAAATGTAATGATGTAAGGTCACTCCTGGCATTCACCACGAACTGCAGCTTGTCCTGATTTCCTGGCAATTAATTGGCATATTTCTAGGGTGATAATGTTAAGCTGGTTGGCAGGAGGTGGTGTTGAGTCGCCTCGAATGACCACTAAGCTCCTTCGCTTGCTTCACACTTTCCCTCACCACACCATACTCCTTTTGTTTGAATCCTCTTTGCTTCCCTCCCCTCATCTCTCTGTCTCTTGCCTCTCACACACCATTATCACCCTTTTCTTTCATTCCCTCTACCTCCTTCCTTCTCTCATCTTTCTTTATCCATCCGTCCCATCTTACTCTAAATCCTCATCTTCTCCAAGTGTCAGTGCCAGGCTCTGTCTAAATGTAGATGGGTAGGATCCAAAGTCTTAAACAAAGAGCCTCACCGACCTTCCCAACACTCCAATTCCCAGTTGGGAACAATAACCGAACATAAGTATGGCTACAGCCCATCTCGTCTCAATATCTGCTTTCTGTCTGCGGTTTTCAGTCTGTCTACTTTCTGTGTCCTTGGAGAAACTTTGAAGAGAATGGAAAGTTGTAGATGAAACACTCACACTGAATGTGTCTTGACTTATGTACGTATAAGCTTGTATTTGTTTGAGAAACGGTGGGAAGAGGAAGAGCAAGTTGTCATTTCTCTCCGAAGTATTTCACGCCTTTCATCTGATACATATGACAACAACGTCAACACTCCTATCTGTGGCTGTTGGTATGTGTCAACCTCCATGCACATGTGGTAGTTATGTGAGCGAGTGACTCCCCGGCCTTTATGAATCATCCAGGCTGCATCACAGCAGATTCTCACACAGACGCTCCACATTGCTTTGAAAACTTGCAGCAGGGAAGATTGTTATGCAAAGACACACCTTCTCGTTATATTAATGATTACAAGGCAGAGCTGCAAGAGAAGAGTGTATCATCCCCGCTAATTTAGACCCTGCAGATTCACTCTATAAATGACATTTGTGATGTGTGTGTCCTGGTGAGAAGGCTTATCTGATGGTAAAAGACCAACTAGGTCCTAACCAATGATTGTTGTCGTTATATCATGATCTATTCATTCATTTTGGCCACGCTAAAAGCTAGGGCAGCTGATTGTAAACTTTTTTTAGATGGACATTTCTCAACTACCAGATGGATTGCAATTGAATTAAGCACACACATCCATTGTCTTCAGAAAGATATATTCACTTACAATGATTTTATCAGCAAATCCTTCGCATTTCAAATGACGGACACTTTTTATTTGCCAGAAACTTAGACAGCAATGACCCAGAGAGCAGGCTGCGTGTTCTTAGGTATAAAACTATTTCCAACATTGGGATCAATACATTATATCTCATCTGAAAGTGCCTTTTTGAGATAGAAAACTTCTATGCAGACATCTGAAACAATTGGGTTTCTAGGTATTACATTTTCCTGAATTTGTTGAATTCCGATCAAAGTCATCTTGTTTAACTTTAACCCTCCTATTGTCTTTGTTTCCCCCCCTTACTTTGGTGTTCGCGGTCAAATTTGACCGGTCCTGTTTTAACTGATATTACATTAACACAAAAACCATTAATCATCACCAAATTTCATTTAACACCCTTTGAAACTGTAAATATGGTATCAGACTACTGGTATACATGAAACACTGCAGTAAATATACAAAGAATAGACACTGAACATGTATTGCGTGAGCCAGGTGTGATCCATGCGGGGGGATGGGCACATAAGAGCGGGAAATGTGTCAAATTGTTCTGTGTGTGTGTTTGTGTGTGTCAGGTGTGATTCACATGGGGGGGATGGGCACATCATGGGGGGGGACACACATCTAGAGTATGTGTGTGTTTTATCTGGTCCGGATGGTTACTAATTCCTTTTCTTTATGGAGGTCATTTTTGACCGGGAACACCATGGGTGTTACAAAGTTGACTAAATCATCCAAAATTCAATGAAAGTGGTGATCAGCAATTTCATATGTTCAAATGTCTGCTGTGAAGGATATCATAAAGCCTTAATGCAATGGAATGTAAAACTAAAAAGTTATGATTGATGAAAGTAGTAAATCGGTCAGATTTGACCCGAAGACAACAGGAGGGTTAAGTAAAGCCAGACTGACGTTTCAGGGTGACAGCTGTTAGACTTGTCAGTAGGAAATGCATTAAAGATGGCCACTTAGCAGTTAAAGAAACATATCTGCTTTAACAGATAGAATATTCCTAATGACTTAAAAGAGGGCAATTTAGTTGTGCACAGTAGCTATTACAAACACAGTGGCCAAGGTTGAAGTGCGCCTGTGGGGATGTGTTGATAACGTCGGTGATGACTGGCTCTGGAGAGGCTGAGGCTGACCGGCTGTCTGACTGAGTGGGTTCTGTTTCCCCTATCTGGCGGCCATCTCTTCGGCTCTGATTGTCTGCTCTCTCTGGTTGAACTGATAGAGCCGTCAAACCTGAGAATCTCAAGTCCTCCCAGCAGTGACAGATGTTGATAATGCATGCTTTATTACTCAAATACACACACACTCACATCTGCGCTGTGCCCATCATCATGTCTGAGGATTAACTGGATTGATGTCAAGTTGGGACCGTAACTCACTAATGTTAGCAAACGTGCATGTTTTCATTTCCTCTTTTGCTTATTTCATCTTGTGGGTGGCAATTGCAAGTATGAAATGTTTTCCCTGTCAATAAATGTGTGCTGCTTTTTTATGTTGGGTGTGTGCCACAGATATCTGGTGTCATTCTCTCAAGACTTCAAAAGGATTGAAACACGGCAGCTCATGCCTTATTTACCCTGATGCTGCTGCTGCGACATCCTCCCTCTTTCTTCTGTGCCTGCAGAGAGGTGGCTCGTCTGTGACAAGGCTTTACAGGCCGGCTGCGATCTTCTCTGAAGCCCGAAATGTTGCATAAACCCCACTGTTAAGCCAGGCCAAGGCATTTCTTAAGGGGGGGTCAGAGGCGTATGTTGGAGCACTTCAAAATGCGAAAGGAGCTGTAGATACATGCATTCTGGTTTATAACATGCTGACATTTTACCCTTCTTTTTTGTAATGCTTTTTATTTATCGGTTTATTTAATTAAACAGATGCACTTTGTTCAGATTATAAACTCATATTTTTGTATACAGTATAAGCAAATCAAAACAGAAAAACCAAAAAAAGAACAAAAATCTAGCCAAAATACAACATTAAATAAAAATAAAACAAAAATCTAAGCAGTAATATGTTATGTTAGATTAAAGGTGATAATAAAGCAACATTTCCCCCTTCTAAGAGTTATTGTGTGTGTGTGTGTGTGTGTGTGTGTGGTGTGTGTGTGTGTGTGTGTGTGTGTGTGTGTGTGTGGTGTGTGTGTGTGTGTGCGCGCGCGCGTGTGTGTGTGTGTGCATATAGCTGTGTCAGGCACATCAGAAAGTGTGTGTGGTACTCATAAAACATGTTCTGGCCTAGTGCTATGGCTATTTGTGTGTGTTTGTTTGCACTGTTTATAGCTCCAGTATTATTGTTCTCATATGCAAGCCCATTGATTGTTTGTCAACACTTGTATTTCCACTTAAAGCACAGCAGTGCTGGATATAAAACTCTAATAATAGCTGCAACTCTTGATTTATAGCCCTCATCAGGGCCTTTAGGTGTGGATGTGTACGCCTCGGGCCGGTGTCTAAGTGAATACCTTGGGAATATGCAACAATTATCAGATTGCAAGGACAGGACAGATTTAGCAGAGCTCTAAGATGACGGATTAGGCATCGGTGCCACCAGTTTGTTTCTCAAAATGCAACGCTTCAGGTGAGGACTATATCACAGTGGATTTTCAGGAGGAGATGATGGTATTAAAAAGAAAACGGCAGTGGGAAACTTGGCCTTTGCTCTGCCTCAGCGTTTGCAGAGATGTTCAAGGATCTAAGATAAGATGCTCAGGGTGCAGAGAGTCTTAGGAAAAACTGTCTGGGTTCAGTGAAGGAAGCCTTAACATAGCCTATACACACCATTAAAGTACACAATCAAAGAAAAACACTTTCAAAACGGCCACCCAGCCCTTTCTGACATGCATTGGTAAACCCAGCCCCATTACCATGCATTATGCATAGGTCTGTCTCTTAAGTCCGATACATGTAAAAGCTTAAAATAGCATGCCTTGCACTGGTGCCTCGTCACAGTGACGTTTTAACTACGTGGACACATTTGGTTTGACTGTGAAATTCAAGTCATTTTGTGTTAATCAGAACATCATACAAATGGTTATATGATGTTAAAATGTTAAAAATGATTGCAGCAAACATAATGAATTCCTAAATACTTACAATGTGTTCTCATCTTTGTCTTACAGAAAGAATGGCTCTGCCTCAACTGCCAGACACAGAGAGCCACGTCTGGCCAGCTGGGAGACGTGCCACCTCCAAACATGGCTTCCCCAAAGAAGCAAACACCTGCTCCTGCTCCCTCCCCCACCCCGGCCCCTGCTGCTGTAGATAGGAAACCTGTAGTAGAAGCAGCAGACCTAACCCCACCAGCTCCTGATACCAAGGTATTGCCTGAAAACATTCCCACACCTGATCTTGAAGCCCCTCTTTCCGTTAGCTCCCCTCCTCCTGATGAAACCCAACAGGAAGCACCACAGTCAAAAGAACAACCACTAGCAGCTGAACCAGTGTCTGAGCTTGTAGTTCAGCCTGAGCCTGAACAGCAGATTAGCTCTGATAATGCAGCAGAGAATCCTCCTAACTCAGAGACAAATGTGGATCAACAAGCACAGAGTTCACCTGTCAGTGAAATCCCAGCAGGTGAAATACAGAGTAGCTCTGAGCATGCGACAGAGGACTTTTCTCCTCCTGTGGAAAGTGAGGTGCAACATGTACTGACTAATACAAGTTTAGATGCGACAACTGTCCCTGCTGAGGTAGAAACAGAGCCAACACTTGGGATTGCCTCGAGTGAGGCTGCAGCTCCCCTGACAGACATTCTTCCAGAAGTGACACCTAATTCAGTTGTGGCGAAACCTGCCTTGATTCTAGAAGCAGTCTCACAGGAAGGCCCTGTTCAGGTCGATCCAAAGCCAGATTCTTCAGCTACAAATGTAGAAGCGGAGAAAATAACAGATGTAGAACTTGATAAGCCGAGTGAAGAACCCCCTATAGATGAAACTACGTCTACTCCACCAGATACAGTAGAATCAGCTTCTAATGTGGAGCAAACAGATATCACAAACCCTGAAGCCGACAGTATAGCACCTGATGTTAAAAATGAAGATGTACAAATAGAAGCAGAACCTATAGAAGATAAGCAAGTACTGATAGAAAGTGCTCCTCCACCTGTGGTTGAGGTTGAGGGAAATGTAGCTCCTGCTGACAAAGTTGAGGTCCCTAAACCTGACGAGACACAGCAAGAATTGCCACCTAAATGTGTAGAAACGGATAGTCCTTCACTGATGTCAGAAAACATTCACCCCGTCTTAGGTTCAGAGGAGAATAATGAGGCGAATAAAGTGGAAACTAAACCCATAGAAAAAGAGGAGGAGCCTTCCGCACTTGTCCCAGCAGATAAGTCACCTTCTGTTTCTCCAGTTGAAGGAGAAACTAAAGAGGAAACAAAAGAGGAGATTGTTGTTGTGGATAAAGTTCATATTGAAGACGAAGAAACAGCTAAGCAAAAGATTCCTGATGTGGAACCAACAGTTCCGATTGAAACGGTTAATGATAATGCTGACGAAAAGAGTATTGAGGAGAAAGCTGTAGAAAAAGAAGTTGTTGAGGAGATAGCTGTTGAGGTGACAGTAAATGAGAACACTGACAAAGCCGTTAAAGATGACAGAGTTCCGGAGAACGCAGCAGCAGAGAAAGCTATTGAGGTCAAAGATGATGAAGGAAAAGCTTTTGTAAATGAGGCTGTTGAACAGGAAACAGTTGGGAAAGCAAATGACCAGAAACCTCTTGAGAAAGTTGATAAAGCTGAATCAAGTCCAGCACCTTCCTCTACTGAAACAACACATGTTTGTTATATAATAGAGAAGAGAGAAACAGAAATAGCAAGAGAGCCAGCTCCAACTACTGCTGAACATATCCAAACAGCTATAGATACATCTGAGAAAGTTGTGGATGCATCTGTTCCCCCAACTCCTGATGACAGGAAAGAGATGGAACATGTTGATGTCAATGAATCATTGCAAAGTGTAGAGATGGTGTCATCCTCAGCTGGCATTGGTGAGACAGAAGTCAGAGATGTAGCCGGTGAGGAGAAACTTGTTCAGCATGAGGCAGAAGCTGGATCTCAACGTACAAACGGTATTACTGAAAATCAACATGAAGTCAAGAAAGAGACGTTGACTCTGACAGGGAGTGATAATGAACCACTTGAGAAAGTTGCAGAGCAAAAGGTGTCAATCAAAGAGATGGAGTCACAAGCTGTTGCTGGCAACATTCAGGAATCAGAGAAGGTATCGGAGACAAGCGCAGTGTGTGACAAAGATAGCAATGCCGAGTCTAACGTAGGAAAGAACGCAGAATCAAAGAAGGATGAAGCTTCAGAGACAGATTTAGAAAATGGAGGTGTATCTGCATCAGAAGCAACAGCCCCTGTAGCAGAACCTGAAATCCCAATGTCTCTAGTGAGTGAGCATGACAATGAACCCAAGGAGGGGAGCACTAACGTGGAGGAGAAAGAGGAGGCTGTAACCCAGTCTCTGAGAAAGCCCAGTGATGAAGATGCAGAGGTGACCATAGTATTTAGCACAAGTAGTGGTATCATTCATTATTATCTTTGTACATCATCTGTTTTATTTCTGCAGATTTTAACACACCAATAATCTCTATGAAAAAAATAATGGCGTCTTTTTTCAATCCAACAGGTAAAACCATTGGAGACCTTGAAAGAGCCTGCAGGGAAGGATATGGTTGCAATGGATAGCAGTCCCACCAGCCCATCAGACCTAGCTAAGCTGGAAAGCTCAGTCCTTCCAATTCTTGAGGCAAAGGCAACCACACAACCAAATGATGATGAGGAGAAACTAACAGACACTTTAAAGTCCAGACGTAAATTAGAGGTGCTTCCTCTCTCACTAGACTCCCCAAGCTCAGAAGATGACAGAGAACTTTCTGATAAGAATGCCAAAGGCACCACAAAGAAAAAGCTTCTTGTGCCCATGGATGTCAGGGCAGATTCGCTGGATGATAGCAGTGAAAGCTTTGGGAAGGAGAGCCCAATGTCTGGGGATGATGAGGACTTTATTCGAAAACAGATCATCGAAATGAGTGAGAATGAAGATGCTTCCCCGTCTGATGAGGAAAACCTGATCCAGCGTAAGATCAGAGATCATGAGAAGAAACAAATGGAGAAGAAGACAACAGAGGCAGTAGAGCGGAGTTCATCAGGAAAAAACAGAAGACTTACCAAGAAAAGCACTATAAGTCCAGATGATGAAGAAGATAAACAACTCCATGGCTTGTTCGATAAACCTGATATAGACAAAGAGGTGGGACAAGAGTCTCAGAGTGGTACTGGAGTTCGCCAATTCCAAACTATGGAGCTGAATTCTACCAGCAGCCCAATATGTATACCTAACGATGGAGAGCCTGAAATGGAAAGCCTTACAGACTCTCCGGATGATCGATCTAGAGGTGAAGGGTCTTCCAGTCTACATGCTTCCAGCTTCACTCCTGGGACATCCCCAACATCCATTTCATCACTGGATGAAGACAGTGACAGTAGTCCAAGCCATATCCGTTCTGGTGAGGGTAAACAACACAGGAAAGCCAAACACAGACAACCTGGTCAAGTGCTACCAACTATCGAAGACTCTTCTGAGGAAGAAGAGTTACGGGAAGAAGAGGAGCTACTCAGAGAGCAAGAAAAGCAGAAGGGCTCTGGGAAGAAATCTAAGAAAGACAAGGAAGAGATTCGTGCCCAGAGGAGGCGAGAGCGTCCAAAGACGCCACCAAGCAACCTTTCCCCCATTGAAGATGCCTCACCAACAGAAGAACTGAGGCAAGAGGCTGAGATGGAGGAAATCAGGCGATCATCTTGCTCAGATTTCTCGCCCAGTATTGAATCAGACTCTGAAGGATTTGAAATCCATCCCTCAAAGATTGCAGCAGTTCAGAAAACATATCAACTGCCTCTATCAGTATCTCTTCACTCCCCTTCAGATGATACATCGAAGAACAAATCTCTCAAATCTGCTGATGAGGCTTACGAGGAAATAATGCTAAGGGCGAAGTCTCCAACACTTGAGAAAGGTGAGATTCAACCCAGAAAAGAGTCCATTTATGGAGGCATGCTTATAGAAGACTATGCTTATGATTCACTTATTGACAATTCAACAACTGACCTTAGGGAGCCAGAAAAGATTGTTGTTCCTTCTCAGCCCAAACCACTGAGATCACCAGATGAAGTTTATGAAGACATGATTAAAAAGAGGCAGGAATTCATGAAGCTGGAGCAAGAATATGAAAAAATTCTGCCAAAAAAGGAAAACACTAATCCAGAAATTGTGTTGCAACCTGCTGAGAATACCTTCTCCAAAAGCAGCGAAGTAACCTTAGGCGCAGACGGGAAGCCATTGTTGGATGCTGAAACTGCCTATGAAGAGCTAATGAAAAAAGTGCTGACTCCTGGAACAAGTCCAACTCAGCAGGATCCAGAAGTGGAAGCCACTGCTTATAGAAAGGCACTCCATCCCATTCCAGACTTAAGGGTGACGCAATGCTCTTCAGGAGAATTGTCTTCTGATGATGAGAGTATGATAAAAAAGGAAAATGGTACAACTGCAGTATCAGGCACAACATCAGCTATGGAAACTGACCCTGGAACAGTGTCCGAGTGGCCCCAATCATCCACATCAGATCAACAACCTCAAACCACAATTGCTGAATCACAGGATGATGTTGTTGACTTATCCAGTGCACTCCCAAAAACATCAGCCACTGTAATTGCCAGTGTTTCACCCCTGCCCACAGTCCCACAGTACACACCGAGTATCCCTAGCGTAATCTCTACTGCCCCACCTCTACCCCCCAAGTCAAGTGTCCTGTGTAGGGCTAATTCTCAGGAAAAAGCAGAAGTACCTGTCCCACCACCACTGCCTCCTCCAACACCACCAAAACCTACAGTTTTTCCAAGGAAAGCCCCCGTTCCACTTCCACCTCAGGCTTCAGCGACTCCAATGAGGCCAGAGATAGGGGCAGTGACTGCAGCCCAAGGACCTCCTACAAGACAAGCAGTGACACCAATGTACAAGCCTCATGTTCCTCCCCCTGTTGCCCCAAAGCCATCCATTCATTCACCAGGACATAGTGTCAAACCACCTATTGCCCCAAAGCCTGGCTCCCAGCCTTCTTCACCTGCCCATGCCCCATATCCATCCAGACCCTCTGTACTTCCCACTGGTCCTACTGAAATGACTGCTCTAAATCTGAGCCCTTCTTCTGAGAGTAAGCAGTTCCACCCGTCACCAAAGTCACCTTCTTCTCCAAGATACACCAGGAATCTACGTGACACATATGTAGTTATTACACTGCCATCTCAGCCTAGCTCTCCTGTAGAAGGTATTTCCACTATGGCTCCTTCTAGCCCTGGCCCAGCATCCCCTTCATACCAAGCTCAGCCCCAAAGTTATCACCAAGCACAGCCTCAACATCATTCAAATCCACCGCAGCATCAACAACCAACCCCTCCTCAAACAAACAGGGTGCCTCTGGCATATACTCGATTCACAGAATCCATTGAAAGTCAAGAGATTTGTGGCCCAGAAAAACATGTATCTAGTTCTTGTCACATAATTGAGGCTATATCTGCCTCAGCACAGCCACCTGTGGTTATGCCGAACCTGATCTCTCAAGTAGTCACCACCGAAGTGCAAAGGACCACTGTCTCTGTTGTTCATGAAAGGACAACACCACCAGTACCAGCTCCAAGGGCAAATGGTGTCCCAATCTCAATGGAGAAACCTAAGCCCCAATTGCCAGCACAACATGGACAGGCTGTCCAACCCTTTGAGGTGGTGGATCTTAGGACTGTTAAGGTTGATCAAGCTTCAGATATGAATGGTGTGGATCTCTCTGCTGGCCCAGACTCAAGACGTCAGACCTTTCCAACTGAAATCAGTCGCCAAAACAGTGCAGTGCAGTCACCTGTAGTCAACCTTAGTGCTGAATCATCCACTGTTTCTATAGTGACTGATAGTATCACCATTGTGACCTGTGCTGCCACAATCCAGCAATGTGACACAGTAGACACCTCTCTAGTATCTTCAGGTCCTCTCGAGCTAACAAAAGTCAAAGCTTTTGAGCCTGTTTCTCAAATTATATATCGGCCAATTGATTATCAGCCCTCCACTAATGTTGGTACAGAGATTCCTATTAACCTATCAGTTGGATCAAGTACAGGTGGAGGAACTTTCCAGACCGCCCCTGTCACTATTGCACCCACTTATATAGCGAGTTGTGCTGCAAATGGATTAACTACGGGAACAACCACAGTGGCAGGAGCTGTTGACCTAAGCACAACTAAACCATTCAACACTATGGTATCAATGGATGCTGCTTCTGCAGAGATGGTCACGGCTGTAATCACAGATGATGACGGCAAACCAGTGGATCTGACTGCAGGAAAAAAAGCAGTATGCTGTGATGTCATGTTCCAAATCCCATTTGCAGGAAGCTGCACTTCTCAACAACCTACCACACCTCTACCTGAAGATCGTTTTGGATATCGGGATGACCATTACCAGTATGACAGATCACCTTACAGCATGAGAGGTTTTGGTGGGATTAAACCTTCAATGTCCGAGACAAACTTAGCAGAAGCTGGTCTGTTCTTTTACAAAAGTAAGAACAGCTATAATTTCAGTGGTACAACAGAGGGTGCAGTAGATCTTACCTCGGCAAAGATTTCGGATGCAGGTCAGTGGAGTGACATTGCTGACCTGTCACTTAAATGTCAATTTGAACTACCTCAACTCATTTATGGCTAAAAGACATTATTTTGTTTGTTATGCTTTTCTTTTTGTCTTGCATGGAAATTCATCTTTTTTTTCCTTTTTATTTTTGCCCTCTTTCACCATATATTTTTGTTGCATGTGCCTGCATGCTGTGATCTTGTTTATACTTGTTGCACTTCCAAACATTGGATTTTTCCCCCCATTTTTTTCCCATTAATTGGATAAAGCATGGCTTGCTTCATCATTGAATAAGTCTGCATTATTTGGACTCAACTGATATTTTTGACTTTTGACAGGTGAAGCTGTTGACTACTCCAAGAAAGGGGCTTATGCAGGAATGACAATTCCACCATATTCCCAGACCAGAGTCACAAGTGCTGTTGGTACACTCTTTGGTACAAGCAGTGTCTTGAGGTCATCAAATGGCGTGGTCTATTCCTCTGTTGCAACACCAATCCCATCAACGTATGCCATTACCAACCAACCTGGGTCCATCTTTAGCACATCATACAACTCTCTGTCAGGTATGCATACCAGTGACACCATGCCCTCCCTGTCCAACCTCCAGAACATGCCACTTACAAGATCCCACAGTTTCCTGTCGACCATCTCCATTACTGCAACAGAAGAACAAGGAGATGCCCCACTTAATCTAGAGATCTCAAGAAGGGGTAGCATTGCTGGTGTCACCACATTACCAGCTTCCTTATCCCTTGACACTTACACTGATGCATCACTAGAAGCAATAGCGGCTTCACTGGAAGCTCTGTCTTCACCCATGGTTCCTGGGGATGGCCAGTATCAGGCAGAGCGTGAGAGGCTAGAGATGGAGAAACTGAAGCAACAGCGCCTGGCTGAGGAATTAGAGTGGGAGCGCCTGGAGATTCAGCGATTCCGAGAGCACGAACAGGTCTTGGTGCAGAAGGAACTGGAGGAGCTGCAGTCCATGAAGCAGCATATCCTGAACCAACAAGAAGACGAAAGACAGGCCCACCTTATGATGCAGAAAGAAACATATGCCCAGCAACAGCAGCAGCTTGAGCAGATTCAAAGACTCCAAGAGCAACTGCGCATGCAGCTGGAAGAGCAAAAGCTTCGTCAGATGTACCCAGGTGGGGACTTGCCCGGTCACGGTGTGCAGGAGGCAGTTGTTTTGGGACCTGATGGCACAGTGCTGTCTCGAAAGATCACGGATAGTGGGTGCCAGACAGATGACGAGGATGAGACAGTTAGTAAAGCTTACACTGCAGGTAGAAAAAAGAGGAGTGCTAAAAGAGTGTTGATAGTTGTGTGCAGACTGATGATGAAGATCAAGACGAATGGGAGGCTGAGACCAGAAACCGCCAAAGCCGGCCACGCACTGCCAGGGGTGATAGGGGCGGGCACTCAGATATGTCTTTTAAAGCCCACACTGAGATTTCTATACAAACAGATTCTGAGGGGAACATTATAATGGACACCAGGATGGAGCTGTCTGACTCTGAAAGGACCTCACCTAAGAAACGACCTACCCCCTTAGAAATAGGCCAGTCTTCTAACCTCAAAGTTGATTCCTCCACACTAGCACCTTCGAAATCTGCCAACGTACTCTATTCCCCAATATCTCCCTGTATATCCCCTAGCAAATCCCTTGAGTTCGTGTCCTATGAGAAAAAACTGGGTGATACAAGCCCACAAAACCTAAAGGGGAGTCCAGATCCAGCAAGTCCCAGGGGACACAAAGGCATGCAGAGATCCATGTCTGACCCTAAGCCTGTGAGCCCAACAGGAGAAGAAAGGGGAACCTCTGGGGATAGCTACACTGTGAGTATTGAACGTATAACACCAATTAACATAAATATAAGACGAAACAAGTGCTGGCTAACAAAAAGACACATTTTAATTGTGTCGGAAGTGTTCTTTTGGTTAATAAAATATCCTGGTAGCAGCTCCAATGAAGGCAGTGTTTGTCCTTTGCTTTGGTTTGTAATGCTTCTCATATTGCAACTTTGATTCACCTTTTCATTTAAATACATGTCATCTCCTAACAGTACCATATTTTTTCACTCACACATCATCTTATAGTTATTAAAATATTATTTAAAATTACTCCTCATGTAAAACTAAACATTAGTCATGACCATTCTTCGTGACATAATTGCTCAGTGGTTATATCTATTTTGCCTCGTGGCGAGAGTTTGCATGTTCTTTTCATGTTTGCACGAAGAAACTTGCACACCATACTGTATGACATTTTGTTCACCACACAGCTGGCCTTAGAAGAGTTGATTCAATAGAGTATTTTTATAGCAGAGATAGCAGAAAACGCTCCATTCATTGATCCGAATGTTATACAATGCTGCTGGTTCCATCTTGCACATTGCGAAGTGTACTATATGTAAAAGCTTAAACTCTGAATGTGAAAGTAAAAGGAACAACTGAATAGGTTGCACATATTCACTTTTTTTCTATGGTGCTCCTGGCCCTCATTGGGTATGGAAGTCAGTTTTCTGCCTGGGCAATTCAATGTTGAGAATCTCATACATACATAAAAGGATCGGAAATGAGCTGAGCTTGCAGGAATATGCTGAGCTGTCAGAGATCCACAGAGGCTTAGTGTGAATAAATTACATATGTGAAATTTAGTGAGATTGTGGGTAACATTTATGGGCAGAATACATATCTTACTGGAAGGCACAAAAGGTGCAAAAATGGGTGTATTTCAATAAACTTTCTTACACTTCACATTTTCTAGTCTATATCCTTATTTATTGTCGTTAATTTATATTAACATTATGCAGACATTAGAATGTATGCCCTTTTTTCCTTTGAGACAAATGAGATCGTGAATAAAAACAGCAATAATCTGTTAATCTGTCAATAATGTTAATTTTACATGGCATTCCGTTCAGAGAAATAATGTTTTACATGTTAATGACTACATAACCTGCTGAATAATTTATACTGGGGATTAGGAAATATGTTTTGATTTGGAAGTCCTAATTTTTGTTTACTTTTCATACAGGGGAAAAGCTCAGGTAGCACACCAACAGGCACTCAAAAGAAGGTGAAGAGGACCCTTCCCAATCCACCGTCAGAGGATGAGTCAACAACAACTGGTCAGACAGCATACACCACTGGTTCGGCCCGCCGAAGAATGTGCCGCAATTCCAACATGGCACGTGCCAAGATACTGCAAGATATTGACCGTGAGCTGAATCTAGTGGAGCGTGAGTCTTCAAAGCTCAGGAAAAGACAAGCAGAGCTGGATGAGGAGGAGAAAGAGATTGATGCCAAGCTCAGGTATTTGGAGATGGGCATTAATCGTAGAAAAGATGTCCTACTGATGGAGAGAGAGAAGAGAGAAAGGGCCTACTTACAGAGTGTTGCTGAGGATAGAGACTACATGTCAGACAGTGAGGTTAGTAACATCCGAGAGACAAGAGGCGGGCTTGGAAGTGAAGATGTTGAGATTGAAAGTCATGGTCTTGAACGTCCCAGGACAGCTCCCCAGGCAGAATTGGATGAGTTTGTCCCACCTCAAACCAAGCATGAGTATGGAAAATACTCCCAGTACCAATACAATCAAACCCAATACCAGCAGTCTCTCTACCAGACTCCTCAGTCCTACCAATCTCACTCTCTGTACTCCTCTGTCCCCTCGCTCACCAGCGCCCAGCAGCAGAGTTACCACCAGATGCTTCTGTTGCAGCAGAAAGCCGCTAGACAAGCAGCCCTCCTCTCAGAGCTGGATGCAGCTAAATATGAAGTCATTAGCCGCCAACCTGATCCCACATCATCAGCTTTCCTGGGGGTCAAGTATGACAAATATGGCAACCACCTTGACCTCAGAGCGTTGGATGTGGGAAATATGGCACGTAGCCCAATGTCAGCTGTCTCTGATTCCTATTACACCGACGTAGATCATCATACACCTAGGAGTTACATGTTGCTAGAAGATGCTGCAGAACTTGCTAAGGGCTCCACAGGTATGTCTTCATCTTACAGTCTGGCGGAGAGGGAGCTGGCCAAAGCAGAGAAGCTTCTGCGTAGGAGTGCTGCAGATCTGGGGTCTACTGACTATCTGGGATCCACCTCTAGACTCCATACTTATGGAAAGACCCCTGATGAAGAGGATACAATGGAGGAACCCTATGAACTGAAACTACTAAAGCAACAGCTCAAGCAAGAGTTTAGGAGAAGTACAGGTGGGACAGAAAACTTAGAACAACTGACAGGGCTGTCACAGCACTACTATACCCCAAGCTCGAGCGTCTCTAGTTACTCCCAAAGAAACTATCCAAAGACAGACAAGTACAGCATCAGTCGACTTACTCTAGAGAAGCAAGCAGCTAAACAACTCCCGGCATCGATATTGTACCAAAAACATAAGACTCCATTGATAGAACCTAAGATCTCCTCCAAGTATTCCTCTATTCCAGATAACAGAGGCTTGGAGACAGACTATAACTATCTTGGGTCTACCAGTGCATCAGCAAGAGCCAGCCGGCTCTCTCAAGATGAGATCACCTTTGGCCTTCGTAAGAATATTGCAGAGCAACAAAAATACCTGGGGTCCACCTTGGGTGCCAACTTGGCTGGGTCATTAAACCTGGGCCAGAGTTTAGGATTGGACTCTGCCTATCCCAGTGGTAGTCGCTCAAGACCCTCATCCAGGCCCACATCTTGCTATGGGTTGGACTTGTCTCTCAAAAGAGACCCTTCCAGCTCTTCACTGAGGCTCAAAGGGGATGGGGAATCATCTGGAGATGTACCAAGCTATCAAACCCCGTCTGGCCGCACCAAACCTACCAGCCTTCCCATTGTACAAAGTGGCCGTGGCCGATTACCCATAGTGGCCCAGAACTCAGAAGAAGAGAGTCCGTTGAGCCCTGTTGGGCAGCCAATGGGCATGGCCCGTGCCTCAGCGGGACCTTTGCCACCTATATCAGCAGATTCAAGGGACCAGTTTGGTTCCTGCCTGTCATTGGAGGACTCCCAGCAGCAGCAACTTATCAGGGAAGAGCCAACCAGGGGTAGGGGTTATGTGCTGATGGATGACCTTCAAGGCACCATGTCAGATAGTGAAGGTAAAAAACAGACATGTCACTCTGTCACTCTTTTCCTACTGAATGTTTCATACTTTAGAGTGTCTGGTTGTGGTTTATTTTGCTTGCATGTATTGCGTATAACATCTAGCTGTGTCTTTATTGAAATGCTGCATGTGTCTAACCTTAATTTTGGTGAATGTATTATCTCTTTATTTTTAGGTCTCACTAATGTTGGTCTATCAGTTGAGATCTGGTGTGCATGCATGCCTTTGTTCATTTTGCTTTTTGTGGTTGAATGTAATCTTTATGCATGCACTGTGTTGCTTTCTGCATTTAAGATATTGTATAACATGTCCAGTATTAATTCACTGCATGACACTGTAAAGTCTAACTTCCTGTTACTGCTATATTGCGTGGGAGGTTCCCGTCCTTATATAGAAATGTCTCACTGGTGGCAGTCAGCATTTTATTTAGAGCATGCGGTCATTTATAGCCCTTTTCAACTGTTAAAGAAGATTTTCATTGTATTCAAATCCTGCTTGTTAGACATTCAAGGCAGAGCAGGATAATCCTTTGAGACTTAAATCAGATTTAGAAAAAGAAAAATTCTCAAATTACACACGTAAAAAGGGCCGCCCCATATGAAAATGTACCATTTGGTACAAAAGAGTTTCAATTGAATCAGGTATTATACATTTACACTTAAAGACGAAACATATTGTAAAAGAATAGCCAATTGTACATTAACTATATTTTTGGATTTTCCAATAGTGTGAAATGTCATTTAGATGGTGGATAATGTTGGTGTATTATCATCATATTCAATTGTATGAAAATAAATGTGGGTTGAATCATAGTATCAAGTTATAGGCAAGATCAATAACATTCTAAGAAAACAACAGTACTGTTTTTCCAGTACAGTATTTCCACAAGTACTGCCGTATTTGTGGAAATGCATGATATTTGTTTGCAACACTTATCTGTGTGTAATAAATATAACAATTTAACTTGCATGTTTTGTTGTTGTTGCTTGTATGATGATATATCAGTGATTTTGTGTTGCATGGAATGTTGCATTCATTTCTTGTAACATTCACTATTTATTTGTCTCTACTTTCAATGAAAGCAAACAGTATTCTGACCCAGTTTTTTGCAGAATGTGCAAGTGTCTTCCAACAGGAAAGACTATTATTTAAAGCAAAAACTAAATAATTTCAGTACATCTCAGTTTGCTTCTGTTTTGCTGATAAAAGCCACAAATCATCTATTCAATATTTAGCAATATATTGTTGATGCACACTTCCAGTGATGGCTAAAACCATTGTATTAGAAGTGTTTTTTTTAAGTACCAATATGCAACAATGAGTTCCCATGGTTTCCAAACTAAGAGGAGTGTGTCATAAAAAGGAAGCAAAATGTGAAAATGTTTGTAAATTCAGATTTTAATAAAGGTTACAATGTTTCTTTCTAGTTTAAACATTTAAATATCCCAGTTCGGATTTGTCTTGAATGCAGAATAACTTGTTAATAAATTCCAATGGATCCCAACATTATGCAATGTAAACCAATTTGCCTTGATTCCAGCCCTAAGTGATTCGCTGATGGCTTTGAACAGAGACGACGCAACCAATGGTAGAGTATTAGTTCAGTTCTATAGTCATTCATAAGCTATCACATTAAAATGCACCTAAGGTCTAATGCACATCACCATTATTTGTACTGATAGGCCTACCGTTTAAAGAAAGTACTTTCACGATTGGAGGTATGAATAATGTAAAATATCTACATACCCAAGATTTACATTAATAGAAAAATAACTACCTTATAGATACTAATAATAATGCGGATAGTACAAACACTACATTTCTTTGGTTCTGTTTTGTTTTTTACATTACCCTTAATGTTGTGTTGCTTGTCAGTCCTCTCTAGCAAGGAAGTAAAATAATATTAAATTCTTTCTCTGGCCCTTGTTTTTCTCATATTTCTATCCCAACTAATTGATGTAGATTTATTTATAAATACAAATGTGCTTAAAGCATTTTAATAACCCTTATATGAACTGACGAAGCCCATATAGTGGGATGAAGCGGCTCAAGTTCTAAGATCTGTTCTGAAGTAGTTCTTGTTTTTATCCCTAAAGCCTACCACCTTAGACGAGAGGAGACCGACTGGTTTGACAAACCTAGAGACGGCCGTTCAGAGAATGGCCAAGAGAAGAGACAGGTGAAACGAGAAAAACGCACACACCTTCTGTACACAATTTTACTGTAGTTAAATTCTTGCATGGCAATATCTACTGGTCTATTTGTTGTGTAAAAATCACCTTGATGCAGAGCTACCATAATGTACTGTTTCCCGTTGACCTTGTACACAAATGACACTTCCCAATTGTGCGTGGACCACAGGGAAAAGGCCCGTACTACCCCTTCCCTCACCTCAGGGTCAAACTGCAGAGGGATCCCAAAGATCGCAGTGTCTCAGGTAAAGTATCACAATATTCCTTCAATAAAAGGAAAAGCAGTACGCAAAGAAAATGTATGGCTTCAATTGCAAGCTAATGCGTTATTGACTGTAATGCATGCATTCGATTTTATTGACCCTATTGCTTACTGACTGCATTTAATATGCACCGCTTACAGTATACACATTGTTTTACCTTTATTTAATTAGAAACATTTAAATATAGATTCAAAATCATTCAAAAAGAACTAATATAGTCAAATGTACACATGTATCATGATCCCATTAGGGTTTACAGAGCATGACCGGTGTGCTTCATGCGTTCTATTTACTTGATATTCATGCCAGATCTCATGAAACTGATGAGTCACTTCCCCTGCCATTACATTCCATCACACTATTCTTCCAGGCTCTAAGCAGGCAGACATTTCCTGGCTTCTCTTATGATTTGGCTCTTTTCCACACTCATCAGTCATTGCCATGCTCAAAATGGCGTATCCCTCACATTCAGGATTATTTTACACAATTAACAAATAGCCCACAAAGGCAGCATTGTGTTTACTTTGTGCTGTACTGAGTCATTTCTATTCTATCTCAGTTATTTTGTTCTTGCTTCAAAAACCATGTTAAATATTTAGTTTTGCTTCTGTGTATATGTGAATGCATTTTATTTTACCTGTGGGGTACATGATAGATCAATATGTGATTTGTGGATAACTCATAAAGAGGTTGGCATTAACGTTTTTTTTTGTTATTGTTTTAGGTTGAGATCATTTTCTACAGAAGCTGTAAAATGTATAGAAAATGTTTTAAAATTAGTAAAAGAAAGGTTGTAGCCTTATGCGTTATTGTTAAATCTGCGTAAATATCTACATAGCTAACAAACAACCAATAATACCTTCAGATAAACGTTATTCTGATTATTTATCATCCATGATTATAGGGGGAAATGTGGGCCATCTGGTTGTTAGTGTCCTTCTACTTTTACTAGTCAATGGAGACCATATTATTATATAGCGTGTATTAAAATCAATGACAAATGTATCTCAAATTGATAACATTAATATGTGATTTAAGTAACTTAACCACACCAATTCCCAACAATTTGAATCAAAGCTCAACTGACAATACTGCTACTCTGCTAAGCTAATTAGCTTTCATCACGATTGGATTTAAAGGGGACCTATCATGTCAAATGCACTTTTTTATGTCTTTTATACATAAATATGTGTCCCCGGTGTGTCGGGGAACTCACGTAGCGTCAGAAAATAAAACCCTCTCTCTTTTCCTCCGTACCCAAATCTCTAAAAGCGGGGGCTACAACGGAGCTGATCCAGATTTGCGTCCGATATGACGTAATATCGGAAATGTAGGCTGGCTTTACACCCACGGCCCTATCAGAAACGTTGCTATCAGAAGCAATGCCCGACGGTTTTGGACGTAATATGGTCGGTGTTTACATTAGCATCGCTAACACTCAGAGCTAACCTGTACTGCACAGAGCATGTGTCTGAAGAAGCAGGAAATAAAAAGGCAAGAGAGAAAGCCTTTGAGCTCCATACTGTTTCAGAAATAATCCTTGATAATCCATGATATGGCGTTTCATCACGGCAGTATTTAGTTTAGACAGTAGCTACCGGGTCCCGCATGAGCTCAGCCCCCTCCTTTTTTTATCAATCTTTTTTTTTTTAAAGCTTTATACCCAGAATCAGCACTTTTGAAACAGGAAGTGAAATGGAGGGATATGAGGCATGGCCAAATGGGTATCTGTTTGGTATTTTGAGCAAAACACTTTATAGACATGTTTTTTATATATTTATATATCTGAGACCTATGCTATTGCCTAAAAATAGCATGATAGGTGACCTTTAACTTTAACCTCTTTTAGTTATGAGGAATAATGAACTCACCTACCAAGAAGTGTGTTTATCTAAGTGGGTATTTTCATTTTGGTTTGCAGGTAGCTTAAACAAAGGATTTAGCTAGGGGAATTTTGAAATGACTGTAGGCTATTTCGGCTTCATAGGGCAGTAGGCTACATTTGTGACCATATTTTCTCTGTTTCTGTACGTTTTAGAGTCTGAATGGGTTTGTGGACAAAGAACAGGTTAATAATTGAACGTTATTTACACTAATATTGCACTCACAAGTTTTTGTTTTTTGTTCTATACAGGAAATGGTCTGGGTATCCGTGTGGTTGGAGGGAAAGAGGTCCCTGCAAGTAATGGAGACATTGGAGCCTATGTAGCTAAAGTCTTACCAGGTGGAGCTGCAGAACAAACAGGAAAGATTCTTGAAGGTAAACTCTCTACGATCAGAAAACAAATTCATAATAATCAGAATGTTTAATCTGAGGATGCAATTTTAAGTTTTTAAAGTGACAAATATATTGATACCACACTCCTGTCATTACAGTTAGAAACTGAATGCTAGCCGTTTAGCTCATAGCCCTGCCCTTAAACCGAGAGAAGCTCGCTTGGTTCCGTTTAAAATGTAAAAATGAAATCTTGCTAACTCGCCTCAAAAGCTCCCTGATAAATGTGGTATATCATTTTCTTGGCATTTCTTCTTATTCATTTCCGTTATTCATCATTCGTTTCATTCACAGTAGCTTGAAATTACAAAAATGTGTCACCAAGTAGCCATTGTGCAACTAAACTTCCACACCTTTTACTGACACCAGCTCAGGATAAATTGCTCTGTGGTATGTTAACAGGAAACACCTTTCATGAGCTGGTATTGATTTCACATGCGGGAGCTAGGAACTGTTAACCCTCTTTCCCTCCCAGTCCATCTGTCTGCTCACGCCCCCTTTAATCTTGTGTTGAGTCACATTGAGGGTGTCACTGACAATGGCTAAAGCTGTACCCCGCGCCTTTTAAAGCTGCCAAACTGGTGATCTATGGATGGTGAGATAGGGCTCGAGGGAAATACTGCCCTTTGTAGTGTGCTATCCATCTGTCTGCGCTCTGTGAATATGTGTGTGTGTTGAGCATCGATAATATATGTTTTAAATATCTATTCTTGTTTGTATTCCTTTCAGTTTCCCTTCCTTTTACAATTTTTGTTTTGCCCTGTTCTGCTTGAAAGCAAGTACCTGTCTCCTGCAAACTGTTAAAACAAACACTTCGACTTGTACAATTTTGAATCTGTATTTTTGAATATCGATCTTAAGTTGGCGTGACGTTGAAGTCGTGCGACCCTGCTGTAGTTCGGTAAAAGCATAAAGTTAGCATTTTGCTTCTGGCGATTAGATTTATGATTCGAAAATTATAAAATGTGGATATTATCCGCCTGAACAGGTTCGTTTTCCCCAGACCTTATTTCGAGCTATTTTCTAAAATCCTATGGAGAAATCCCATTGCTTTTTTGTAGAGGGAACCCATGCACAGCTTTCTTCCGGGTAAATACGTCATCCCTGCACCACTCTAAATAGGCTACAGAGCAGCCACAGTTCCTCCGTGTAAATACGCTATCGTAGCTAACTAGCTTCTGCTTCTGCATGCATGCTCTCACACACCTACTGCACACACACACAACCATTTTGATTATCACCTGCAGTCAGATCACATCAGTGGAAATATTAGGGGTCTTAGTAGATCACTAATGCAGCAAAGCCAGCAACTTTGTGAGGGACTGTAATTGTTCATGCTAATCATCTTCATGTTAGCATATTAACATTTTCCATTTAATTCGCACTAAACAGCTGATGGGAATTGATGTTGTTAATTTTGCAGGTGTTGCAAATACAAGTGTTGACATATAATTACCCACATATTTCATAGTTGTTACTTTGTCTACTACTACAGTATAGCTTTTACATACACTTTTAAGTATACTGTATTTTGTTATTATTTGATACGGTTTTCTTTAACCGCTTACTATCAATACGTTTATACCTCAAGGAAACTTCAGGGTCAGTTAAGGATGTGTATTGGCAATAATATGACAATATGATTTATATATCAGTCCCTGTATCATCATAGTTCCCACCAATATTTGCCAGTAAACTATTTATAAAATTGACTTTTGAGTGATTTTGAGGATCAATACAATTTCACGTAACATAATACATGTAATAATAGTTTCCTACACCAATAGGATCAGTGGGGTTTTAACTGTACCTTTTCTATTATCTCACTCTGTCTCAGGCATCATTGTCCAGACCTTTCCACTAGTCTCATGCATTAGCATTGTAAGAAATCAGTGGTTGATGACTCCTCATTTCAAGATCTGCCATGTTGTTAGTTGCTTGGACAACTAAACAATCATAACAGCCCTAACCCTATCATCAACACTGAGCAGAAATGCTACTGAGGGAACACAGCGCCTCAGTATTGGGTGTTAATAAGGAGAAATGTTGCCAGATTTAACAGGCGCAGAGGCACAGTGTCATCGAGGGACACTAAGTGTAGGAATACATGCCTGTTTGTCTCATCACTGAAATTCCAGCTACTGTAACTAGTATCGGGCAAACTGCAACATACGCAAGCCATAGAGTGTGAACAACAACTGAATGCATGATACAAAGGTGAAACTACAGTCGTTTCCCTCTCACTCACACATGCAGCTCGAGACTATCGTCGCAAAAGAACCATCCTGATGAGCTGTTTCAAACCGTGTAAGTCCTGCCGGTGTGCAGGGTGTACTTTGGAGGATGCAGTGGCTTTGCTGTGCTGTGTGGATTTATATGAGCTGTCATTGCTGCATTAAATATGAATACATGGCCAGTGTTCCCCATTAGACATGTGTCTTAGCTGGACTAGATAAGAGAAACTAGAATCTGATTGGATTTTGGGTCCTTTCCAGGCCGTCATGCATCATGTTTGAAATGTTGTTTTATAGCTGAAATACCATAGAGCCATTTACAAGTTACTTTTAACCCAGTTCTGTGCCTGAGTGCTCCACTAGCAGCTGAGTCACAGCTGCTGTGTGGGCTTTCAGCCTGAAGCATGATGTTGGAGTGATTCAATCAAAGCTTTTTGTGTTTTTCATTTAATCATTGAAGGGATGTCCGCCCATCATTTGGGTCTACAACAAAGTCATTGACTTTTGATTTCATAATTGAAAGAGCTCATCACTTCAAGGCTTTGATTTGGTTTGTGGTGAAATGTTTGCATATTTGACGAATACTGTATTATTGATTGTTTTCTTATGTGCAAATGTGTAATTGTGTATAGGAATGCAAGTCCTGGAGTGGAATGGTGTTCCTCTGACGGGGAAAACCTATGAAGAGGTTCAAGGGCTCGTCGGGCAGCCGTGCAATGAAGCAGAATTGTGTGTCAGACTGTGAGTATCAGTTCCCTCCTGTTGGTTTTTTCCTCATACTGTAATTATTACTCGATCTGCCATCTTCCTTATTCAGTCATTTCTCTTTTTACATTTCTGCCTGTACATCCCCTGATGCCCCCATCGACTCTTCTCTCTTTTCAGAGTAACTTGAGTTGTTATGACACATTATTTCCTGTCTTTCAGTGATCTCAACATGCTTTCCGATTCTGACGGTTCTGATCACCTGGATTTCCAGGAGCACAGCAAAGGTGAGCTGCTGTATTTCTATAACTACACTTCATAATCCCATCACTGCTTCTCACCTCCTCCCTCACCACCATCCCTGTCTTCTCAGTATTTCCCAATTAACGTTTGTCTCTTGCAATTTCTAGACACTCTTGTCATATCGCTTTCATTTACAATTCTCTCTTTTCTCGAGTTCAGCCATGCATTACTTGTGGCCTATTTTCCCCTTCTGCAACACGCCCCATTAGATTGTTGTCAGAACTTCCCCACTGTAAAATGGTGTTATAAACTTGAATTTGGAGAAATACAATTATACTCTGTCTATAACATCTCACATCTGGCTAGCAGAGAACTCACAGCTCCATAGTTTCTTATTTGATTACTGGAATTATAACTGGACTTGTCTCCACACTATACATTTTACATTTATATTTAATTTAATATGCTATTCCTTCCACTGACAGTCTAGCGATGTGTATCTTTCACTGTGAACCTGTATATTGTTTACCCCTTACTTCTGTTTTATCTTAAATGTTGAGATGTTTCTATTTTATGTTTGTTTAATTTGTACTCTCTTTGTTCCCCCATTGTGTGCAATACCTTGTTGTAACATGCTGCTGTGACTACCATGTCAATCTTCTCTCCCATTGATGCTCCTGTGTGTCTAGGTGACAGACCCCCCAGGTCTCCAGGTGTTGACCCTAAGCAGCTGGCGGCTGAGCTGCAGAAGGTGTCCCAGCAGCAGGCCCCTTCCTCCACCTCTTCCTCCGGCCTGCCCCCCACCACCTCCGCCACCTCCAGCCAGCCAGGATCTCCCTCCGTCAGCAAGAAACGCCACAGCAGCAAGGCGAGTCCGGGGGGGGTCTGTTTGTCTTACAATAGATCGAGCTTCATAATGTTTTGGCTTACAGTATGGCCCTGAAGTGAAATATCAGTGGACTAATTGCTTTCTGGCTACTGCATAGTGTCCTGTTTATTTTCCCGGTTCGAACATTACGTTTGGGGAACACATTTTGTGCATACCTAGTACTATTTGTGTCTATCAATACAATTGAGAGGTTACTTTAAAAAGATGTAGTCCGTTACTACTGTAGATAACCCTGTAAATATAATCAGTAACCTAATCTGAGTAACAAAATATAAAAGTAATGTATCCTGATTACTTTCCGTTACTTTCGGATTACCTCAATATCAAATGCACTGCAAATAATTAAAAGACAAAGAAATATCAATAAGATTGTACTTACAGTGTAAGTGTATTATGTAAGACAACAGAACACCTCAAAAAGGAAGAAACCAAGATATTTAGGTTAAAAAATGTGTCCTCTTATAGGACAGGCTTACAGAATAGTATAGTTTACAAATGCATTTTTGTTTAATAAATCAGGTGTTCACCAACTGCATTTGAAAATAGATATTTAAAATAAAGAAATTAGCCTAAATGAAGACTAAAAAGAATAATCTAGCAGTCTGTCTACCTATAATATATTTTTTTATTTTGAAATATATTGTAACATTGTACTCCTGTTTGTTATCCCCTTTTTATTCAAATCTATCAGTAATTTGATTACGCTTTATTTTTTTACTGCAAGGGAATACATTTAAAAAAAATTGTATCCTGATTACATCATCTTGTTACATGTAATCCGTTACTCCCCAAGCCTGAACATGCCATTAAGAAATAAAATTCAAGAAATCCCAGTGCATTTTAGATGCACAACATTTTAATTTTACAAGTTCAACTTTAGTTCAGCCTCAAGCTCTGCATAAGGCACAGCACAGTCAGTACACAATGTACAGTATGAACACCCACCAGTATCCACCTCCAGATTTCTGCTCGAGGCGTTCTAAGTGTGTTGCTTTATTTCTTACAGACTGCAGAGGGAATGAAGACCCAGTCGCAGCCCGTCTCTGGAGAGATACAGGTCTGTGAAGCTCTGTCATGTTTAACTTCAAAGGATTATATGTGAGCAAAGTCGGTGATCACTTCCAGTTTTACTGTAAGCATTTTGGAAAACATTGAATCAACCCTCCCGTCGTGTTCGGGTCAAATCTGACCAATTTACTTTCATCAATCATAATGATTGTGTTTGACATTTGGTTGCTCAAGACCTTATGCATCCTCCATATTAGGATTTGAATTTGCTGATCACCACTTTCATTGAAGTGGTTTAGTCAACTGTGTATCACCTATAGTGTTCCCGGTCAAAAATGCCTGCCATAGGAAATGAATGGTTAACCCTAGATCAGGGGTGTCAAACTCAAGGCCCGGGGGCCAAATCCGGCCCGCGACTTCATTTCATGCGGCCCCTCAAAAGATTGCAAAGAATATTATACGGTTACATGCCGATTTACAGAAGCACGTTGCCCATAAACTACATATCCCACAATGCATCTCAAATTTGACTTTTTTCTCAGAACTTGACTTTTTTTCTTCAAAATATTAATTTGTTCTTAGAATTTGCCTTTTTCTCATAATTAGATTTTTAAATCATTTTGTAACATTCTCAGTGAAGAGACTTGCAATGATTTGCCCTAGACTTCTGCTTTCAGACGTAGTTAATTATGAAGTTATTACCCTATCCGATAATAATCCAATACAGAGGCAATGATGTAATATAATACATTATTTTATATATATTAAATATTTATATATATATTTTGATATATAGTCTTAGAGTTACAACCGGCCCTTTGAATGCAACCATAATGCTGATGTGGCCCGCGAAGAAATTGAGTTTGACACCCCTGCCCTAGATCATCCATCAAATAGTACACACCCACAAATCGACAGTTTTTTAGAATACATTTTCAGTGTTCTTTGTATATTCACTGCAGTTATAAGTATACACCAGTAGTCTCAGACATTGTTTAGAGCTTAAAAGAGTGGTAAATAAAATATGCTGGTAATGAATGGTTTTTGTGTTAATGGAAGAGCAGTTAAAACAGACCGGCAAAAGACACCAAAGTAAGAGGGAGAAACAAACACAACAGGAGGGTAAAATAAATGAAGGAAATGCAGTTTTATTCCATTGATTCTCGCACCGAATGCATTTCAATCCATTGTAATCCAATATGTTTCTATTTGCAGCTTCAAATCCACTACGACAAGCAGCTTGGCAACTTGATCGTTCATGTCCTGCAGGCCAGAAACCTTGCTGCGCGGGACAACAATGGCTACTCCGACCCGTTTGTTAAAGTGTATCTCCTTCCAGGGAGAGGGTGAGTCAAGGGTTTGGAACCTGCAGTCACACCTAAAGTAGTTCAGAACAGGAACATCAGTTTAGGATGTGAACGAGAAAGATGTTTTCGCTTGTGTTAATCTAGAGAGAAATGTGTAAGATGTGACATCGTCTTTCAGTCACTGTACCTGCTAAGATAAGCCCAGTGATATACAGGCTCTAAAGGCAGCCAGTTTGTAAAGCTCAAACCTAATTTCCATTCATTTTCAAATCGATTTACAATTGATTTTGGCTTACCATGACATCTTTCAATGTACAGCACATGACCTTTCTTTGGTATCAATTCCAAAACACATAAACACTGCACATCATCACATGTTTTTATGATGTATCCAGGGATGTAATGTGATATGAACTCCTTATGATGGGAGTCATCGGCCCTTGACACAAACATTATGTAAAATATATGAGGTGTGTTCTTGAGTTGACGTCGCCCATGTTAATACGAGTTCTACTGTAGGTGTAAGTGCAGTCAAAATCAATAGCTCTCATATTTACTTGCAATACGATCCACACATCCCATAAGTCTAGGCCTGCTGTTCTCACCGTGATTGCGCTGTAATGTAATTGACTCTCCCACCTTCTCTGCTGTTCGAGCTCCCCGGAGAGAGGCTTTTTCCCTGGGATCGTTTCAGATAAAAGCAATAATGTTCAGCTGTGGGCTTTGCAGCCGCCACTCAGAAATTGCACTGTGGGTTTTAAACAGAGTAAGGGTTACTTTAAGGGGACTGGTAGAGTGATACGCACAAGCTGTACATACGCCCTTCTGAGAGTGGTTGTAGAAATACACACTTAGTCTCATGTGGGCCAACACTTGTGTATATGCTATATGTGTGCATACATGGACAAGATCACAGCTTTTAAGTTGCATCACAGATATCCTGGCAAAGATATGGAGCTGCTGCTGCAATGAAACAGGTGGTTTTATAGAGGGAAATGGTTGTTTTGGCTAAAGTAATACACTTAACAGTGTCTATAGAGTTGGCATTATGGTTCTCCAGGCTGCGCGGGTCTCGTTCAAACACGTTTGCATGTGTATTTAAAACCTGTATCACGCCAGCCAACCTCAATGAAGTCAGTTAACATAGAAGTAATCCTCAGATGGAATCATAGTTCACGCCTGAACGGTGTAAACAAACCACTTTATCCAAGAAAGTACATTACAATGCAGTCTGAAAGAATACATGTGTATCCCCTTTCACTTTCACCAGGAAAGTAGTAATGTCTCTATTGTAACCGAGGTTATTAGACATGATCTAAAGTCTTTGAAAAGTAAAATACTTGTCAGTAGGGCAGAGACATCATTTTTCACCATACACATTTTGGATAAATACTACTTTTAACTTGACACGGTAATGTTTAGTAAACTCACAAGACACTTTTGGCTAACAAAGTACGTAAACATAAAGTACATTTTATTTTGTTTTTACATGCTAACCAACCAATCAGAATCGGTTGTATTACCAAGTAGGTTTACACGAGGACTTTGATATGAGTGGTGCATACAAAGACACGGAAGGAAGAATACAGAGCAAAAAACAGTACTATGATAAAAGATATTTTAGGATTATTAAAACTCTACTTATGTACAGTAAAGTCAAATAAAATATAACAAATACTATTTTCAAAGTGGAGAGCAGTACAGATTTAAAAGGAGGTAGTGTGGAGCAGAAATGTGCAACATGTTGTTCAGGATTTACAATATTAAAAAGAACAAGATAGTGTTCTCAAGATTATTAAAATGCTTCCACTTTCCACAGTTTCATGAGCAGCAGATCTCCATTATGGTTGCCAATGGATGCGTCACATCACACAACTCATAACACGACAACACACACTCAATCCCCCACTGCAGGCAGCACACCACAGACCCCCCTCTCGGACCCTTTTCTAAACACAACTTCTAAATCACACACTTAACCTAAATCTACAGTCCCTCCCCACGTACACGCGGACACTCTCTGAACCCCCCCCACCTCTGACTATTGTTTCTGTATGTTGTTCTCTATATTTAATGCATGCTGGACCCTCTCAGTCAGGTCATGGTTGTCCAGAACGCCAGGTATGTGACTTGACCATTTTGATACTTTTGGTTCTATTTTGAAATTTGGTGGTCAGTTTGGTGAAGGTAACAACACATCCAAATTGTTTTCTAACTAATCTGAAGCTTTTGGATACAAACCAGTTCAACTAACTCCCTTAAATTGTGCATTTTCCCCAGTCCCCTATTCTCATGATACTCCACTCACCCTAAAGCAAGGAGTTGAATCCCTTAATATTAACATCTTCCCATTTCTTTAACATAACATAAATAAACGTATGATCCAAGCTAACTTCTGCGTGTTCCCGGTCTGTCTTTGTTCCCAACCATTGTAATTTGATATCCAAACATTGACCCCTTTAGTTTGTCCTTGTTTTGTGAATAAAACCATCAGTAATGTCCTACACCGTGCCATGACATCGTCCTGTACCCTTGATGCCCTGCCACATTCAATACACACTCCATTGTTTTCCTATGCAGTCCTTATTCATCCCATTATTTTCCAATATACATTAGATTGTCCTTGTCTTTACCAAACTAACTCTTACAGACTCACTAATATCCTACACTCTTATATTAAACCCTACACACTGCAAAAAAACATCCATTGAACAAGTCATTTATTTTTACTCCAGTGGGTCTGATACAAAAAAAATGTTTCTCCTCAAAACAGGTGAATAATTAGTCAGTAAAGTCAGATTATGCTTTTGTTTCTTTTGAGGATACAATCGTGTTACTAGTGGCACCAAACAAGAAAAAGATTCAAGCTCTCTCTACCATACTGGCATACAATTTCACTTGTTTTAGGACTTCGACATTTTATGAGACTAAATGACTTGATTGACATCAACATGGACTTTTTTGCAGCGTGCCCTGACATCATACCTGCCTTTCATGCACGTAGGCTCATACATTGTTGTCGTCCGAACAATGTGCATCACCTTCATTCTCTCCCTTCTTCTGTCTACATTGTGCCCGGCGTATTGTGGTGGTTTCACTCTCCTGCAGGGCTCCGGCATGTTTCTGACCGAGTGTGTCTTGTTGTGATGTGTTCCCTCAGTGCTGAAAACAAGAGGAGGTCCAAACACGCAGGCAAGAGTCTCAACCCCGAGTGGAACCAGACTGTCATCTATAAAAACATCCACCTGGAGCAAGTATGTCTTCATACAGATGTTTCTGTTACGCATAGCTGCACCAGTCAATGTTCAGGAAGTCATGGTGCAGAATAAGTTGTAAAAACACAAAATGACACAGCATTTTTGTACTGACTTTATCTTAAACTCAATGTTTTTTTGAATTGCCACAAAGATTATTATGTGCAAGAATCAAAGATCAAATGCCAAACTCCCATTTGCTAAATATAACATCTCTGCATCACTCTATTGCAGTGTTTCTCAAACTTTTTCATACCAAGGACCACTTAACCAATTAAAAAACACTCGCGGACCACCTAACTCCACAAATATCCAAAAACACATTGTTTTTCTAGAGCTGATTACAAATCGCTTGAAAATGCTACAAACAGGTGGCAACATGTGTGACAAACTGATGAAACTTAAGCTCGCTCCATTGCGGAAATATTCCCGCGAGAGTGCGGACAATTTAAATAGATTAATTAATTTAAAATGTGAAATGTTACCAATATACTCACGGACCACTAGGGGGCGCTCACGGACCACACTTTGAGAAGCACTGCTCTATTGTGTAGTATGCTTTGTATACCTCAATATTCAGTGAAGGCACAAAAAGAGACCTCACATTAGGCCAAGTTTGATATAAAAATGATAAAATGACATGTATCTGTGCTGGCATGCTGACTAGCATTGTGGCCTTTGGTTTGAGTAGAGCAGATGGATATGCCATTGGGATTTAATGAAATCATGTTGGATCCCATTTTATTCATTGATGCCAAGCTCAGGTATTTGGAGATGGGCATTAATCGTAGAAAAGATGTCCTACTGATGGAGAGAGAGAAGAGAGAAAGGGCCTACTTACAGAGTGTTGCTGAGGATAGAGACTACATGTCAGACAGTGAGGTTAGTAACATCCGAGAGACAAGAGGCGGGCTTGGAAGTGAAGATGTTGAGATTGAAAGTCATGGTCTTGAACGTCCCAGGACAGCTCCCCAGGCAGAATTGGATGAGTTTGTCCCACCTCAAACCAAGCATGAGTATGGAAAATACTCCCAGTACCAATACAATCAAACCCAATACCAGCAGTCTCTCTACCAGACTCCTCAGTCCTACCAATCTCACTCTCTGTACTCCTCTGTCCCCTCTCACCAGCGCCCAGCAGCAGAGTTACCACCAGATGCTTCTGTTGCAGCAGAAAGCCGCTAGACAAGCAGCCCTCCTCTCAGAGCTGGATGCAGCTAAATATGAAGTCATTAGCCGCCAACCTGATCCCACATCATCAGCTTTCCTGGGGGTCAAGTATGACAAATATGGCAACCACCTTGACCTCAGAGCGTTGGATGTGGGAAATATGGCACGTAGCCCAATGTCAGCTGTCTCTGATTCCTATTACACCGACGTAGATCATCATACACCTAGGAGTTACATGTTGCTAGAAGATGCTGCAGAACTTGCTAAGGGCTCCACAGGTATGTCTTCATCTTACAGTCTGGCGGAGAGGGAGCTGGCCAAAGCAGAGAAGCTTCTGCGTAGGAGTGCTGCAGATCTGGGGTCTACTGACTATCTGGGATCCACCTCTAGACTCCATACTTATGGAAAGACCCCTGATGAAGAGGATACAATGGAGGAACCCTATGAACTGAAACTACTAAAGCAACAGCTCAAGCAAGAGTTTAGGAGAAGTACAGGTGGGACAGAAAACTTAGAACAACTGACAGGGCTGTCACAGCACTACTATACCCCAAGCTCGAGCGTCTCTAGTTACTCCCAAAGAAACTATCCAAAGACAGACAAGTACAGCATCAGTCGACTTACTCTAGAGAAGCAAGCAGCTAAACAACTCCCGGCATCGATATTGTACCAAAAACATAAGACTCCATTGATAGAACCTAAGATCTCCTCCAAGTATTCCTCTATTCCAGATAACAGAGGCTTGGAGACAGACTATAACTATCTTGGGTCTACCAGTGCATCAGCAAGAGCCAGCCGGCTCTCTCAAGATGAGATCACCTTTGGCCTTCGTAAGAATATTGCAGAGCAACAAAAATACCTGGGGTCCACCTTGGGTGCCAACTTGGCTGGGTCATTAAACCTGGGCCAGAGTTTAGGATTGGACTCTGCCTATCCCAGTGGTAGTCGCTCAAGACCCTCATCCAGGCCCACATCTTGCTATGGGTTGGACTTGTCTCTCAAAAGAGACCCTTCCAGCTCTTCACTGAGGCTCAAAGGGGATGGGGAATCATCTGGAGATGTACCAAGCTATCAAACCCCGTCTGGCCGCACCAAACCTACCAGCCTTCCCATTGTACAAAGTGGCCGTGGCCGATTACCCATAGTGGCCCAGAACTCAGAAGAAGAGAGTCCGTTGAGCCCTGTTGGGCAGCCAATGGGCATGGCCCGTGCCTCAGCGGGACCTTGCCACCTATATCAGCAGATTCAAGGGACCAGTTTGGTTCCTGCCTGTCATTGGAGGACTCCCAGCAGCAGCAACTTATCAGGGAAGAGCCAACCAGGGGTAGGGGTTATGTGCTGATGGATGACCTTCAAGGCACCATGTCAGATAGTGAAGGTAAAAAACAGACATGTCACTCTGTCACTCTTTTCCTACTGAATGTTTCATACTTTAGAGTGTCTGGTTGTGGTTTATTTTGCTTGCATGTATTGCGTATAACATCTAGCTGTGTCTTTATTGAAATGCTGCATGTGTCTAACCTTAATTTTGGTGAATGTATTATCTCTTTATTTTTAGGTCTCACTAATGTTGGTCTATCAGTTGAGATCTGGTGTGCATGCATGCCTTTGTTCATTTTGCTTTTTGTGGTTGAATGTAATCTTTATGCATGCACTGTGTTGCTTTCTGCATTTAAGATATTGTATAACATGTCCAGTATTAATTCACTGCATGACACTGTAAAGTCTAACTTCCTGTTACTGCTATATTGCGTGGGAGGTTCCCGTCCTTATATAGAAATGTCTCACTGGTGGCAGTCAGCATTTTATTTAGAGCATGCGGTCATTTATAGCCCTTTTCAACTGTTAAAGAAGATTTTCATTGTATTCAAATCCTGCTTGTTAGACATTCAAGGCAGAGCAGGATAATCCTTTGAGACTTAAATCAGATTTAGAAAAAGAAAAATTCTCAAATTACACACGTAAAAAGGGCCGCCCCATATGAAAATGTACCATTTGGTACAAAAGAGTTTTCAATTGAATCAGGTATTATTCATACACTTAAAGACGAAACATATTGTAAAAGAATAGCCAATTGTACATTAACTATATTTTTGGATTTTCCAATAGTGTGAAATGTCATTTAGATGGTGGATAATGTTGGTGTATTATCATCATATTCAATTGTATGAAAATAAATGTGGGTTGAATCATAGTATCAAGTTATAGGCAAGATCAATAACATTCTAAGAAAACAACAGTACTGTTTTTCCAGTACAGTATTTCCACAAGTACTGCCGTATTTGTGGAAATGCATGATATTTGTTTGCAACACTTATCTGTGTGTAATAAATATAACAATTTAACTTGCATGTTTTGTTGTTGTGCTTGTATGATGATATCAGTGATTTTTGTTGCATGGAATGTTGCATTCATTTCTTGTAACATTCACTATTTATTTGTCTCTACTTTCAATGAAAGCAAACAGTATTCTGACCCAGTTTTTTGCAGAATGTGCAAGTGTCTTCCAACAGGAAAGACTATTATTTAAAGCAAAAACTAAATAATTTCAGTACATCTCAGTTTGCTTCTGTTTTGCTGATAAAAGCCACAAATCATCTATTCAATATTTAGCAATATATTGTTGATGCACACTTCCAGTGATGGCTAAAACCATTGTATTAGAAGTGTTTTTTTTAAGTACCAATATGCAACAATGAGTTCCCATGGTTTCCAAACTAAGAGGAGTGTGTCATAAAAAGGAAGCAAAATGTGAAAATGTTTGTAAATTCAGATTTTAATAAAGGTTACAATGTTTCTTTCTAGTTTAAACATTTAAATATCCCAGTTCGGATTTGTCTTGAATGCAGAATAACTTGTTAATAAATTCCAATGGATCCCAACATTATGCAATGTAAACCAATTTGCCTTGATTCCAGCCCTAAGTGATTCGCTGATGGCTTTGAACAGAGACGACGCAACCAATGGTAGAGTATTAGTTCAGTTCTATAGTCATTCATAAGCTATCACATTAAAATGCACCTAAGGTCTAATGCACATCACCATTATTTGTACTGATAGGCCTACCGTTTAAAGAAAGTACTTTCACGATTGGAGGTATGAATAATGTAAAATATCTACATACCCAAGATTTACATTAATAGAAAAATAACTACCTTATAGATACTAATAATAATGCGGATAGTACAAACACTACATTTCTTTGGTTCTGTTTTGTTTTTTACATTACCCTTAATGTTGTGTTGCTTGTCAGTCCTCTCTAGCAAGGAAGTAAAATAATATTAAACTCTTTCTCTGGCCCTTGTTTTTCTCATATTTCTATCCCAACTAATTGATGTAGATTTATTTATAAATACAAATGTGCTTAAAGCATTTTAATAACCCTTATATGAACTGACGAAGCCCATATAGTGGGATGAAGCGGCTCAAGTTCTAAGATCTGTTCTGAAGTAGTTCTTGTTTTTATCCCTAAAGCCTACCACCTTAGACGAGAGGAGACCGACTGGTTTGACAAACCTAGAGACGGCCGTTCAGAGAATGGCCAAGAGAAGAGACAGGTGAAACGAGAAAAACGCACACACCTTCTGTACACAATTTTACTGTAGTTAAATTCTTGCATGGCAATATCTACTGGTCTATTTGTTGTGTAAAAATCACCTTGATGCAGAGCTACCATAATGTACTGTTTCCCGTTGACCTTGTACACAAATGACACTTCCCAATTGTGCGTGGACCACAGGGAAAAGGCCCGTACTACCCCTTCCCTCACCTCAGGGTCAAACTGCAGAGGGATCCCAAAGATCGCAGTGTCTCAGGTAAAGTATCACAATATTCCTTCAATAAAAGGAAAAGCAGTACGCAAAGAAAATGTATGGCTTCAATTGCAAGCTAATGCGTTATTGACTGTAATGCATGCATTCGATTTTATTGACCCTATTGCTTACTGACTGCATTTAATATGCACCGCTTACAGTATACACATTGTTTTACCTTTATTTAATTAGAAACATTTAAATATAGATTCAAAATCATTCAAAAAAACTAATATAGTCAAATGTACACATGTATCATGATCCCATTAGGGTTTACAGAGCATGACCGGTGTGCTTCATGCGTTCTATTTACTTGATATTCATGCCAGATCTCATGAAACTGATGAGTCACTTCCCCTGCCATTACATTCCATCACACTATTCTTCCAGGCTCTAAGCAGGCAGACATTTCCTGGCTTCTCTTATGATTTGGCTCTTTTCCACACTCATCAGCAGTCATTGCCATGCTCAAAATGGCGTATCCCTCACATTCAGGATTATTTTACACAATTAACAAATAGCCCACAAAGGCAGCATTGTGTTTACTTTGTGCTGTACTGAGTCATTTCTATTCTATCTCAGTTATTTTGTTCTTGCTTCAAAAACCATGTTAAATATTTAGTTTTGCTTCTGTGTATATGTGAATGCATTTTATTTTACCTGTGGGGTACATGATAGATCAATATGTGATTTGTGGATAACTCATAAAGAGGTTGGCATTAACGTTTTTTTTTGTTATTGTTTTAGGTTGAGATCATTTTCTACAGAAGCTGTAAAATGTATAGAAAATGTTTTAAAATTAGTAAAAGAAAGGTTGTAGCCTTATGCGTTATTGTTAAATCTGCGTAAATATCTACATAGCTAACAAACAACCAATAATACCTTCAGATAAACGTTATTCTGATTATTTATCATCCATGATTATAGGGGGAAATGTGGGCCATCTGGTTGTTAGTGTCCTTCTACTTTTACTAGTCAATGGAGACCATATTATTATATAGCGTGTATTAAAATCAATGACAAATGTATCTCAAATTGATAACATTAATATGTGATTTAAGTAACTTAACCACACCAATTCCCAACAATTTGAATCAAAGCTCAACTGACAATACTGCTACTCTGCTAAGCTAATTAGCTTTCATCACGATTGGATTTAAAGGGGACCTATCATGTCAAATGCACTTTTTTATGTCTTTTATACATAAATATGTGTCCCCGGTGTGTCGGGGAACTCACGTAGCGTCAGAAAATAAAACCCTCTCTCTTTTCCTCCGTACCCAAATCTCTAAAAGCGGGGCTACAACGGAGCTGATCCAGATTTGCGTCCGATATGACGTAATATCGGAAATGTAGGCTGGCTTTACACCCACGGCCCTATCAGAAACGTTGCTATCAGAAGCAATGCCCGACGGTTTTGGACGTAATATGGTCGGTGTTTACATTAGCATCGCTAACACTCAGAGCTAACCTGTACTGCACAGAGCATGTGTCTGAAGAAGCAGGAAATAAAAAGGCAAGAGAGAAAGCCTTTGAGCTCCATACTGTTTCAGAAATAATCCTTGATAATCCATGATATGGCGTTTCATCACGGCAGTATTTAGTTTAGACAGTAGCTACCGGGTCCCGCATGAGCTCAGCCCCCTCCTTTTTTTATCAATCTTTTTTTTTTAAAGCTTTATACCCAGAATCAGCACTTTTGAAACAGGAAGTGAAATGGAGGGATATGAGGCATGGCCAAATGGGTATCTGTTTGGTATTTTGAGCAAAACACTTTATAGACATGTTTTTTATATATTTATATATCTGAGACCTATGCTATTGCCTAAAAATAGCATGATAGGTGACCTTTAACTTTAACCTCTTTTAGTTATGAGGAATAATGAACTCACCTACCAAGAAGTGTGTTTATCTAAGTGGGTATTTTCATTTTGGTTTGCAGGTAGCTTAAACAAAGGATTTAGCTAGGGGAATTTTGAAATGACTGTAGGCTATTTCGGCTTCATAGGGCAGTAGGCTACATTTGTGACCATATTTTCTCTGTTTCTGTACGTTTTAGAGTCTGAATGGGTTTGTGGACAAAGAACAGGTTAATAATTGAACGTTATTTACACTAATATTGCACTCACAAGTTTTTGTTTTTTGTTCTATACAGGAAATGGTCTGGGTATCCGTGTGGTTGGAGGGAAAGAGGTCCCTGCAAGTAATGGAGACATTGGAGCCTATGTAGCTAAAGTCTTACCAGGTGGAGCTGCAGAACAAACAGGAAAGATTCTTGAAGGTAAACTCTTCTACGATCAGAAAACAAATTCATAATAATCAGAATGTTTAATCTGAGGATGCAATTTTAAGTTTTTAAAGTGACAAATATATTTGATACCACACTCCTGTCATTACAGTTAGAAACTGAATGCTAGCCGTTTAGCTCATAGCCCTGCCCTTAAACCGAGAGAAGCTCGCTTGGTTCCGTTAAAATGTAAAAATGAAATCTTGCTAACTCGCCTCAAAAGCTCCCTGATAAATGTGGTATATCATTTCTTGGCATTTCTTCTTATTCATTTCCGTTATTCATCATTCGTTTCATTCACAGTAGCTTGAAATTACAAAAATGTGTCACCAAGTAGCCATTGTGCACTAACTTCCACACCTTTTACTGACACCAGCTCAGGATAAATTGCTCTGTGGTATGTTAACAGGAACACATTTCATGAGCTGGTATTGATTTCACATGCGGGAGTCTAGGAACTGTTAACCCTCTTTCCCTCCCAGTCCATCTGTCTGCTCACAGCCCCCTTTAATCTTTGTGTTGAGTCACATTGAGGGTGTCACTGACAATGGCTAAAGCTGTACCCCGCGCCTTTTAAAGCTGCCAAACTGGTGATCTATGGATGGTGAGATAGGGCTCGAGGGAAATACTGCCCTTTGTAGTGTGCTATCCATCTGTCTGCGCTCTGTGAATATGTGTGTGTGTTGAGCATCGATAATATATGTTTTAAATATCTATTCTTGTTTGTATTCCTTTCAGTTTCCCTTCCTTTTACAATTTTTTGTTTTGCCCTGTTCTGCTTTGAAAGCAAGTACCTGTCTCCTGCAAACTGTTAAAACAAACACTTCGACTTGTACAATTTTGAATCTGTATTTTTGAATATCGATCTTTAAGTTGGCGTGACGTTGAAGTCGTGCGACCCCTGCTGTAGTTCGGTAAAAGCATAAAGTTAGCATTTTTGCTTCTGGCGATAGATTTATGATTCGAAATTATAAAATGTGGATATTATCCGCCCTGAACAGGTTCGTTTTCCCCAGACCTTATTTCGAGCTATGTTCTAAAATCCTATGGAGAAATCCCATTGCTTTTTTGTAGAGGGAACCCATGCACAGCTTTCTTCCGGGTAAATACGTCATCCCTGCACCACTCTAAATAGGCCTACAGAGCAGCCACAGTTCCTCCGTGTAAATACGCTATCGTAGCTAACTAGCTTCTGCTTCTGCATGCATGCTCTCACACACCTACTGCACACACACACAACCATTTTGATTATCACCTGCAGTCAGATCACATCAGTGGAAATATTAGGGTCTTAGTAGATCACTAATGCAGCAAAGCCAGCAACTTTGTGAGGGACTGTAATTGTTCATGCTAATCATCTTCATGTTAGCATATTAACATTTTCCATTTAATTCGCACTAAACAGCTGATGGGAATTGATGTTGTTAATTTGCAGGTGTTGCAAATACAAGTGTTGACATATAATTACCCACATATTTCATAGTTGTTACTTTGTCTACTACTACAGTATAGCTTTTACATACACTTTTAAGTATACTGTATTTTGTTATTATTTGATACGGTTTTCTTTAACCGCTTACTATCAATACGTTTATACCTCAAGGAAACTTCAGGGTCAGTTAAGGATGTGTATTGGCAATAATATGACAATATGATTTATATATCAGTCCCTGTATCATCATAGTTCCCACCAATATTTGCCAGTAAACTATTTATAAATTGACTTTTGAGTGATTTTGAGGATCAATACAATTTCACGTAACATAATACATGTAATAATAGTTTCCTACACCAATAGGATCAGTGGGGTTTTAACTGTACCTTTTCTATTATCTCACTCTGTCTCAGGCATCATTGTCCAGACCTTTCCACTAGTCTCATGCATTAGCATTGTAAGAAATCAGTGGTTGATGACTCCTCATTTCAAGATCTGCCATGTTGTTAGTTGCTTGGACAACTAAACAATCATAACAGCCCTAACCCTATCATCAACACTGAGCAGAAATGCTACTGAGGGAACACAGCGCCTCAGTATTGGGTGTTAATAAGGAGAAATGTTGCCAGATTTAACAGGCGCAGAGGCACAGTGTCATCGAGGGACACTAAGTGTAGGAATACATGCCTGTTTGTCTCATCACTGAAATTCCAGCTACTGTAACTAGTATCGGGCAAACTGCAACATACGCAAGCCATAGAGTGTGAACAACAACTGAATGCATGATACAAAGGTGAAACTACAGTCGTTTCCCTCTCACTCACACATGCAGCTCGAGACTATCGTCGCAAAAGAACCATCCTGATGAGCTGTTTCAAACCGTGTAAGTCCTGCCGGTGTGCAGGGTGTACTTTGGAGGATGCAGTGGCTTTGCTGTGCTGTGTGGATTTATATGAGCTGTCATTGCTGCATTAAATATGAATACATGGCCAGTGTTCCCCATTAGACATGTGTCTTAGCTGGACTAGATAAGAGAAACTAGAATCTGATTGGATTTTGGGTCCTTTCCAGGCCGTCATGCATCATGTTTGAAATGTTGTTTTATAGCTGAAATACCATAGAGCCATTTACAAGTTACTTTTAACCCAGTTCTGTGCCTGAGTGCTCCACTAGCAGCTGAGTCACAGCTGCTGTGTGGGCTTTCAGCCTGAAGCATGATGTTGGAGTGATTCAATCAAAGCTTTTTGTGTTTTTCATTTAATCATTGAAGGGATGTCCGCCCATCATTTGGGTCTACAACAAAGTCATTGACTTTTGATTTCATAATTGAAAGAGCTCATCACTTCAAGGCTTTGATTTGGTTTGTGGTGAAATGTTTGCATATTTGACGAATACTGTATTATTGATTGTTTTCTTATGTGCAAATGTGTAATTGTGTATAGGAATGCAAGTCCTGGAGTGGAATGGTGTTCCTCTGACGGGGAAAACCTATGAAGAGGTTCAAGGGCTCGTCGGGCAGCCGTGCAATGAAGCAGAATTGTGTGTCAGACTGTGAGTATCAGTTCCCTCCTGTTGGTTTTTTTCCTCATACTGTAATTATTACTCGATCTGCCATCTTCCTTATTCAGTCATTTCTCTTTTTACATTTCTGCCTGTACATCCCCTGATGCCCCCATCGACTCTTCTCTCTTTTCAGAGTAACTTGAGTTGTTATGACACATTATTTCCTGTCTTTCAGTGATCTCAACATGCTTTCCGATTCTGACGGTTCTGATCACCTGGATTTCCAGGAGCACAGCAAAGGTGAGCTGCTGTATTTCTATAACTACACTTCATAATCCCATCACTGCTTCTCACCTCTCTCCCTCACCACCATCCCTGTCTTCTCAGTATTTCCCAATTAACGTTTGTCTCTTGCAATTTCTAGACACTCTTGTCATATCGCTTTCATTTACAATTCTCTCTTTTCTCGAGTTCAGCCATGCATTACTTGTGGCCTATTTTCCCCTTCTGCAACACGCCCCATTAGATTGTTGTCAGAACTTCCCCACTGTAAAATGGTGTTATAAACTTGAATTTGGAGAAATACAATTATACTCTGTCTATAACATCTCACATCTGGCTAGCAGAGAACTCACAGCTCCATAGTTTCTTATTTGATTACTGGAATTATAACTGGACTTGTCTCCACACTATACATTTTACATTTATATTTAATTTAATATGCTATTCCTTCCACTGACAGTCTAGCGATGTGTATCTTTCACTGTGAACCTGTATATTGTTTACCCCTTACTTCTGTTTTATCTTAAATGTTGAGATGTTTCTATTTTATGTTTGTTTAATTTGTACTCTCTTTGTTCCCCCATTGTGTGCAATACCTTGTTGTAACATGCTGCTGTGACTACCATGTCAATCTTCTCTCCCATTGATGCTCCTGTGTGTCTAGGTGACAGACCCCCCAGGTCTCCAGGTGTTGACCCTAAGCAGCTGGCGGCTGAGCTGCAGAAGGTGTCCCAGCAGCAGGCCCCTTCCTCCACCTCTTCCTCCGGCCTGCCCCCCACCACCTCCGCCACCTCCAGCCAGCCAGGATCTCCCTCCGTCAGCAAGAAACGCCACAGCAGCAAGGCGAGTCCGGGGGGGGTCTGTTTGTCTTACAATAGATCGAGCTTCATAATGTTTTGGCTTACAGTATGGCCCTGAAGTGAAATATCAGTGGACTAATTGCTTTCTGGCTACTGCATAGTGTCCTGTTTATTTTCCCGGTTCGAACATTACGTTTGGGGAACACATTTTGTGCATACCTAGTACTATGTTGTCTCTCAATACAATATTGAGAGGGTTACTTTAAAAAGATGTAGTCCGTTACTACTGTAGATAACCCTGTAAATATAATCAGTAACCTAATCTGAGTAACAAAATATAAAAGTACTGTATCCTGATTACTTTCCGTTACTTTCGGATTACCTCAATATCAAATGCACTGCAAATAATTAAAAGACAAAGAAATATCAATAAGATTGTACTTACAGTGTAAGTGTATTATGTAAGACAACAGAACACCTCAGAAAGGAAGAAACCAAGATATTTAGGTTAAAAAATGTGTCCTCTTATAGGACAGGCCTACAGAATAGTATAGTTTACAATTGCATTTTTGTTTAATAAATCAGGTGTTCACCAACTGCATTTGAAAATAGATATTTAAAATAAAGAAATTAGCCTAAATGAAGACTAAAAAGAATAATCTAGCAGTCTGTCTACCTATAATATATATTTTTTTATTTTGAAATATATTGTAACATTGTACTCCTGTTTGTTATCCCCTTTTTATTCAAATCTATCAGTAATTTGATTACGCTTTATTTTTTTACTGCAAGGGAATACATTTAAAAAAAATTGTATCCTGATTACATCATCTTGTTACATGTAATCCGTTACTCCCCAAGCCTGAACATGCCATTAAGAAATAAAATTCAAGAAATCCCAGTGCATTTTAGATGCACAACATTTTAATTTTACAAGTTCAACTTTAGTTCAGCCTCAAGCTCTGCATAAGGCACAGCACAGTCAGTACACAATGTACAGTATGAACACCCACCAGTATCCACCTCCAGATTTCTGCTCGAGGCGTTCTAAGTGTGTTGCTTTATTTCTTACAGACTGCAGAGGGAATGAAGACCCAGTCGCAGCCCGTCTCTGGAGAGATACAGGTCTGTGAAGCTCTGTCATGTTTAACTTCAAAGGATTATATGTGAGCAAAGTCGGTGATCACTTCCAGTTTTACTGTAAGCATTTTGGAAAACATTGAATCAACCCTCCCGTCGTGTTCGGGTCAAATCTGACCAATTTACTTTCATCAATCATAATGATTGTGTTTGACATTTGGTTGCTCAAGACCTTATGCATCCTCCATATTAGGATTTGAATTTGCTGATCACCACTTTCATTGAAGTGGTTTAGTCAACTGTGTATCACCTATAGTGTTCCCGGTCAAAAATGCCTGCCATAGGAAATGAATGGTTAACCCTAGATCAGGGGTGTCAAACTCAAGGCCCGGGGGCCAAATCCGGCCCGCGACTTCATTTCATGCGGCCCCTCAAAAGATTGCAAAGAATATTATACGGTTACATGCCGATTTACAGAAGCACGTTGCCCATAAACTACATATCCCACAATGCATCTCAAATTTGACTTTTTTCTCAGAACTTGACTTTTTTTCTTCAAAATATTAATTTGTTCTTAGAATTTGCCTTTTTCTCATAATTAGATTTTTTAAATCATTTTGTAACATTCTCAGTGAAGAGACTTGCAATGATTTGCCCTAGACTTCTGCTTTCAGACGTAGTTAATTATGAAGTTATTACCCTATCCGATAATAATCCAATACAGAGGCAATGATGTAATATAATACATTATTTTATATATATTAAATATTTATATATATATATTTTGATATATAGTCTTAGAGTTACAACCGGCCCTTTGAATGCAACCATAATGCTGATGTGGCCCGCGAAGAAATTGAGTTTGACACCCCTGCCCTAGATCATCCATCAAATAGTACACACCCACAAATCGACAGTTTTTTAGAATACATTTTCAGTGTTCTTTGTATATTCACTGCAGTTATAAGTATACACCAGTAGTCTCAGACATTGTTTAGAGCTTAAAAGAGTGGTAAATAAAATATGCTGGTAATGAATGGTTTTTGTGTTAATGGAAGAGCAGTTAAAACAGACCGGCAAAAGACACCAAAGTAAGAGGGAGAAACAAACACAACAGGAGGGTAAAATAAATGAAGGAAATGCAGTTTTATTCCATTGATTCTCGCACCGAATGCATTTCAATCCATTGTAATCCAATATGTTTCTATTTGCAGCTTCAAATCCACTACGACAAGCAGCTTGGCAACTTGATCGTTCATGTCCTGCAGGCCAGAAACCTTGCTGCGCGGGACAACAATGGCTACTCCGACCCGTTTGTTAAAGTGTATCTCCTTCCAGGGAGAGGGTGAGTCAAGGGTTTGGAACCTGCAGTCACACCTAAAGTAGTTCAGAACAGGAACATCAGTTTAGGATGTGAACGAGAAAGATGTTTTCGCTTGTGTTAATCTAGAGAGAAATGTGTAAGATGTGACATCGTCTTTCAGTCACTGTACCTGCTAAGATAAGCCCAGTGATATACAGGCTCTAAAGGCAGCCAGTTTGTAAAGCTCAAACCTAATTTCCATTCATTTTCAAATCGATTTACAATTGATTTTGGCTTACCATGACATCTTTCAATGTACAGCACATGACCTTTCTTTGGTATCAATTCCAAAACACATAAACACTGCACATCATCACATGTTTTTATGATGTATCCAGGGATGTAATGTGATATGAACTCCTTATGATGGGAGTCATCGGCCCTTGACACAAACATTATGTAAAATATATGAGGTGTGTTCTTGAGTTGACGTCGCCCATGTTAATACGAGTTCTACTGTAGGTGTAAGTGCAGTCAAAATCAATAGCTCTCATATTTACTTGCAATACGATCCACACATCCCATAAGTCTAGGCCTGCTGTTCTCACCGTGATTGCGCTGTAATGTAATTGACTCTCCCACCTTCTCTGCTGTTCGAGCTCCCCGGAGAGAGGCTTTTTCCCTGGGATCGTTTCAGATAAAAGCAATAATGTTCAGCTGTGGGCTTTGCAGCCGCCACTCAGAAATTGCACTGTGGGTTTTAAACAGAGTAAGGGTTACTTTAAGGGGACTGGTAGAGTGATACGCACAAGCTGTACATACGCCCTTCTGAGAGTGGTTGTAGAAATACACACTTAGTCTCATGTGGGCCAACACTTGTGTATATGCTATATGTGTGCATACATGGACAAGATCACAGCTTTTAAGTTGCATCACAGATATCCTGGCAAAGATATGGAGCTGCTGCTGCAATGAAACAGGTGGTTTTATAGAGGGAAATGGTTGTTTTGGCTAAAGTAATACACTTAACAGTGTCTATAGAGTTGGCATTATGGTTCTCCAGGCTGCGCGGGTCTCGTTCAAACACGTTTGCATGTGTATTTAAAACCTGTATCACGCCAGCCAACCTCAATGAAGTCAGTTAACATAGAAGTAATCCTCAGATGGAATCATAGTTCACGCCTGAACGGTGTAAACAAACCACTTTATCCAAGAAAGTACATTACAATGCAGTCTGAAAGAATACATGTGTATCCCCTTTCACTTTCACCAGGAAAGTAGTAATGTCTCTATTGTAACCGAGGTTATTAGACATGATCTAAAGTCTTTGAAAAGTAAAATACTTGTCAGTAGGGCAGAGACATCATTTTTCACCATACACATTTTGGATAAATACTACTTTTAACTTGACACGGTAATGTTTAGTAAACTCACAAGACACTTTTGGCTAACAAAGTACGTAAACATAAAGTACATTTTATTTTGTTTTTACATGCTAACCAACCAATCAGAATCGGTTGTATTACCAAGTAGGTTTACACGAGGACTTTGATATGAGTGGTGCATACAAAGACACGGAAGGAAGAATACAGAGCAAAAAACAGTACTATGATAAAAGATATTTTAGGATTATTAAAACTCTACTTATGTACAGTAAAGTCAAATAAAATATAACAAATACTATTTTCAAAGTGGAGAGCAGTACAGATTTAAAAGGAGGTAGTGTGGAGCAGAAATGTGCAACATGTTGTTCAGGATTTACAATATTAAAAAGAACAAGATAGTGTTCTCAAGATTATTAAAATGCTTCCACTTTCCACAGTTTCATGAGCAGCAGATCTCCATTATGGTTGCCAATGGATGCGTCACATCACACAACTCATAACACGACAACACACACTCAATCCCCCACTGCAGGCAGCACACCACAGACCCCCGCTCTCGGACCCTTTTCTAAACACAACTTCTAAATCACACACTTAACCTAAATCTACAGTCCCTCCCCACGTACACGCGGACACTCTCTGAACCCCCCCCACCTCTGACTATTGTTTCTGTATGTTGTTCTCTATATTTAATGCATGCTGGACCCTCTCAGTCAGGTCATGGTTGTCCAGAACGCCAGGTATGTGACTTGACCATTTTGATACTTTTGGTTCTATTTTGAAATTTGGTGGTCAGTTTGGTGAAGGTAACAACACATCCAAATTGTTTTCTAACTAATCTGAAGCTTTTGGATACAAACCAGTTCAACTAACTCCCTTAAATTGTGCATTTTCCCCAGTCCCCTATTCTCATGATACTCCACTCACCCTAAAGCAAGGAGTTGAATCCCTTAATATTAACATCTTCCCATTTCTTTAACATAACATAAATAAACGTATGATCCAAGCTAACTTCTGCGTGTTCCCGGTCTGTCTTTGTTCCCAACCATTGTAATTTGATATCCAAACATTGACCCCTTTAGTTTGTCCTTGTTTTGTGAATAAAACCATCAGTAATGTCCTACACCGTGCCATGACATCGTCCTGTACCCTTGATGCCCTGCCACATTCAATACACACTCCATTGTTTTCCTATGCAGTCCTTATTCATCCCATTATTTTCCAATATACATTAGATTGTCCTTGTCTTTACCAAACTAACTCTTACAGACTCACTAATATCCTACACTCTTATATTAAACCCTACACACTGCAAAAAAACATCCATTGAACAAGTCATTTATTTTTACTCCAGTGGGTCTGATACAAAAAAAATGTTTCTCCTCAAAACAGGTGAATAATTAGTCAGTAAAGTCAGATTATGCTTTTGTTTCTTTTGAGGATACAATCGTGTTACTAGTGGCACCAAACAAGAAAAAGATTCAAGCTCTCTCTACCATACTGGCATACAATTTCACTTGTTTTAGGACTTCGACATTTTATGAGACTAAATGACTTGATTGACATCAACATGGACTTTTTTGCAGCGTGCCCTGACATCATACCTGCCTTTCATGCACGTAGGCTCATACATTGTTGTCGTCCGAACAATGTGCATCACCTTCATTCTCTCCCTTCTTCTGTCTACATTGTGCCCGGCGTATTGTGGTGGTTTCACTCTCCTGCAGGGCTCCGGCATGTTTCTGACCGAGTGTGTCTTGTTGTGATGTGTTCCCTCAGTGCTGAAAACAAGAGGAGGTCCAAACACGCAGGCAAGAGTCTCAACCCCGAGTGGAACCAGACTGTCATCTATAAAAACATCCACCTGGAGCAAGTATGTCTTCATACAGATGTTTCTGTTACGCATAGCTGCACCAGTCAATGTTCAGGAAGTCATGGTGCAGAATAAGTTGTAAAAACACAAAATGACACAGCATTTTTGTACTGACTTTATCTTAAACTCAATGTTTTTTTGAATTGCCACAAAGATTATTATGTGCAAGAATCAAAGATCAAATGCCAAACTCCCATTTGCTAAATATAACATCTCTGCATCACTCTATTGCAGTGTTTCTCAAACTTTTTCATACCAAGGACCACTTAACCAATTAAAAAACACTCGCGGACCACCTAACTCCACAAATATCCAAAAACACATTGTTTTTCTAGAGCTGATTACAAATCGCTTGAAAATGCTACAAACAGGTGGCAACATGTGTGACGAAGGTGTTGCGCTGGGCTATATCATGCAATTGAAAGTGAAACTTAAGCTCGCTCCATTGCGGAAATATTCCCGCGAGAGTGCGGACAATTTAAATAGATTAATTAATTTAAAATGTGAAATGTTACCAATATACTCACGGACCACTAGGGGGCGCTCACGGACCACACTTTGAGAAGCACTGCTCTATTGTGTAGTATGCTTTGTATACCTCAATATTCAGTGAAGGCACAAAAAGAGACCTCACATTAGGCCAAGTTTGATATAAAAATGATAAAATGACATGTATCTGTGCTGGCATGCTGACTAGCATTGTGGCCTTTGGTTTGAGTAGAGCAGATGGATATGCCATTGGGATTTAATGAAATCATGTTGGATCCCATTTTAGATTCATTGGACCCATATCAATCACAGTCAATTCTGGACTTCTGCTCGCTGTTTTTTTTTAGCTGCTGAATGTCCAGTCTCACTTTAAGCCCAGATCATATGTTCTTTCTCCAAGGTCAATTATGTCAGCCAGGAAAACTTTTCATTAACTTTATATGTGTGTGTATCAGCTGAGGAAGAAGACGCTGGAAGTGAGCGTGTGGGACTACGACAAGTGCTCCTCTAATGACTTCTTAGGAGAGGTAAACCTGTTTTCACTCAGGTCATTTTTGCACCATGGGTGTAGGCGCATGTCCGTTAACCTGCCGAGTTTGTTCCCAGGTTCTTATCGACCTGTCCAACACAGTCCAGCTGGACAACGTCCCGCAGTGGCACCCCCTGAAGGAGCAGAGCGAGGGGGACCACCACCGGCGCTCCCACTCAGGACAGAGCCGCCACTCCTCCTCTAAACCCTCCTCCCAGCACTCCTCCCCTAAAACCGCGGTCTCCGAACACGACAATCAGGATTCTCCCAAATCATCTGTCATCAAGAGCCGAAGCCACGGGATATTTCCAGATCCGGCCAAGGGTAGGACACGATGAAATTCCTTCAGCTGCTTGACCTTATCACCCCCTAACAACCGTCTGTACTCCTCTAGTACTGCTACCTCTCTCTACTTCTACTCTCTTCCTGTCACTTCTTCTCTCGTCTGTCCTCCCACTATCTCTGTATCTACTTTCTGTCCACCTGTTTCTACTAGCACCTTCCTATGCTCATTTATGCACACCCATCATAGCTTTAGCTTCATGCTTTTTTGCTTTCTCATGGGCTGTGTTCTTGGTTGCCATGATGTCACCCAGCTCAGAGGCCTAGCCTGAGCTCCCCTCTATCTCTCCCCTAACACAGAGGGCAGCATGGCCGTGGAAGGTTTTGAATGCTCCCCTAATTTAGAGAAATAACCATCAAATGTAATGAGGCTGTTTGAAGAGCATATACTTTAATATACAGTTACCATGCTGGGCTACCTTTCCCAGCTACTTATTCACCACAGGTGTGAATAAAAAGTAAACCTCTAACTTCTCTAAAGTAAAAGGTAGTTTTTTTTGGTAATTTGGTGAATCTGGTTGTTTTAGACACGCAGGTGCCAACTCTCGAGAAATCTCACAGTAGCCCTGGCACATCGAAGCCTTCCCCGTCCGAGGGCCAGAGCCAAAGGCACGGACACAGGGAACACTCTCGCTTGCACGGCGCTTCACACTCCGGCAAAACTGCCACGCGGCACCACCATCAGGACAGCGGCACTGGAAGCGGTGGAGGCGCTGCCATAGCAACAGCCACTGCCTCGCAGCAGCCACAGCAGCCGCCGCCGCCGCAACGCCTCCAACCAAGTAAACCAAGACGCAAATAAAGCCTACGCAGCATGGCCTCCTCGCACTCATCCACCTTCTGTTATTTGACTTTGTTCCTTCAGTTTCCTTTTCTGTTTTCGGTTTCCCTCACCCTTAACACAAGTCTGGTCCTCTCCCATGTCGTACTCACAGTGTGTCCACCTCTCACCGCTTCTCTGCTGTGTGTACTCACAAGTGTGTGGAGCAAGCACCTCACCTGTACTGTAGCACATCTGACCTTCCTAAGTTTGACCCTTTTTAATTAACCCAAAGAGGCGTAATGGTTGCTGATCGAGGCCAATTCTACCTACTTACAAACGTAAACAGGCTATAGGCTAAATCCCTATTTATCTAATGCTCTTTTAAATATAAACATAAATAGGTTTAAACATTTGTTTTTGTTTTGAAGGGTGATTGAAATACTCTTTAACCTTGACATACGATGAGCAGAAGTATGACAGTCATAAAAAAGAAAATACATCTAAAGTAGATTAGCAGGACATGATCTAAAGGCAAATCTGACAATTATGTCGTAGCACAAAAACATCTCAAGCTCTCTCAAAAATACTGAACAAATTATAGACTTTGTGGCAAAAGTTCAATTATTGGAGTAGAGTTTCCACTTCCAAGAGAGTTTATATCACCACTAAGCAGGGATATCTTTTGGATGTATTTATCCAAGCAGTAAAACAGAAGAAAGTCCCAGCCCTTCCCCAAACTATCATTAACCTCTTTTGGTAGTCTTTTGTTTGGTTTTGAGTTATCCCCTTGCTCTGAACAAACATTAACCAGCTCCTCCACTGAGATGGCTGTGCATGCAGTCCGCTAACCCCCCCCCCCCCTTTCTGGTTTGAACAACTATGCGACTCACACTGCACCTCAGTAGATGCTGCACACCCCGCCTCCTAGTGACATGCAGGAGGGGCGAATGTGCACCGCACACTGTGGCTGCATGTGATGTGACAGTCAAGCTGGTTTCCATGGTGAAGATAAACCGCTCTCTGAATCTCCATCTCGCTCCTCCCTCCTTCCATCTTAAACGTCGACCCCATGACCTTTGTTTCCTGGCGTTGACCTCCCTGACACCTGACCTGCCGAAAAACAAACAGGCCAACGAGGCCGCCTCTCTCTGAGGCAGCAGAGGCACAGCGTAGCGGGCGTGCTCACCATTCAGTCAGCGCAGTCCGATTGGCTGCCTGCCCTGCCAGCCGTCGCCTCGGCCAATGGGAGCAGAGCAGACGGCAGACACCTGACCCTCGGGAAAGCCGTGTCGGAAGAGAGGCCGCAGAGCATCGGAGGTGAGAGTTCCCCCCAGAGTCTCCTCGCAGGGGGAGAGTGAAACATGAGATGCTACTAACGCACACCTGCAGAAAGAGAGTCTCATATTAAGAGCCAGGGAGTCACCAGAGATCCATGCAGCGAGACACGCTTTCTTCACGGCCACCAACACAGTTCACGAGAACCAGGAAATGAATGTCTGTCTGATTCAATGTGCCACCCCCACCCCCCCCCAGTGCTTCATTCCTCTGGTATTGACGACGTGTTGCGTGGCCTGACGGGAAAACGTGTCGCCATGGATTCTGATCTGCACCACATCCCACATCATTCATACTCTATCACACTGCCTGGTCAAACATGTACTTCTCGAACATCTTGCAAATAAACAGGTTTTAAAAACAAATGTAGTACAATCTTAAACATCCTTTAAACTTTAATGATCTATATTTATTTTTAAGCTAAACTAATGCTAACATCGAGATTATTATTAAAAGTTCATGTAAAAAACGAACATGTCAGCAGGGTCTACGTGCCTCTTGTGTGGTCTATTTGTGCATACACATATGTGGTTTCTCTGGATGTATTTCTGTGTTTCATGTTAAAGCTTTAAATGTCTTGTCCATGTCTCAGAGAAAATGTTACACACTTTGTTCATGTGCTTCTTGCTAGTCAACATTGTTTCTGTGCTATTCATTACAATCCAGTCAAGTGTAAACAAAGCTCCCTGTTACAGATCATTTGAAGTATTAGGCTGATAATGATGGGTTTTAGTTGCTACGGACATGAACTGATGCTTCTTGGACCTAGTTTTTACAATATTGGATCCGACAGAGGTGCCGTTTGTGTCCCTTCTCTTTGTGGTGATGGTGTGGTCGTGTCTCTGCACAGCTCGGTCCAGCTACAGATCCGGAGACGCCCCGGTCACAGCCGCCTCTCTGGACAGCGGCCTGAGCGGCAGCGCCTACAGCCTGCTGGACGAAGAAGGAGAGACAAACGAGGTGGACAGTGCCATCTTCCAGGTGCCACGATTGTAAGTCACCTTACTCAACACTATTTTTATTTTGTATTTAAATCTTTATTGTCACATTATACATGGCATTAACATGCTGGTTACAACAACATAACAATCATGTAACAATCCTAGTGATAGCTTTCCCTCAACAATTATTTTAAGCCTCAGTTTTTTGGATACATGCATTGTTTAGTTTTCTAAATTCCAGAACTTTGTTTCCTCTCTCTTTAGTGGAAAGATCCCCAATGGCACAGACGTGATGAAATCCTCACTTGGACTCGGTGACACTGAAGGTTAGACATTTCCTCTAACACTATTAAATGCACTTTAACATCATTGTGATATCCTCCAGTGACCCACCCATTCCTTTTTGAATGAATGATTGTATGAGTTTAAACATTTTCTCTTTACCACTTTAGTGCATTGAATATTTGCATTGAAATAAGTAATTGCAGTGAAATTAAATAACTAATGAATTTATAGACGAACAATTGGTTTGTTGTTTCCGTCTTTTTTGTCTCTATTTATTTTATTAAATGTTTTTAATACAAGTTATTTAATGTTTACTGATTGTTTCAAAGTATTTCAATGTATATTTGTATCTTTCACATTATCATTAATGTTCATGTTATTTTCCTTATCTATCCCTGGCTATTTCCTTTTATTCTTCCTGTCTTTAGATATTGGTTCAAGTAAATTATGACTAATGCAAAAACGCAAATCTGACCTTAAAAAGCTAGAAAGAGGTTTGTTATCCGACGTTCACATTTCCAACCAGTGTGAGACCTACGCTACACATGGACGAACACATTTTGATTATCCGCATGACTTCTTTATCTCTTTATAATCTGCACTCTTTTTTTTGTCAATGGGACTCTCTCGTCTGGTAACACACACACACACACACACACACACACACACACACACACACACACACACACACACACACACACACACACACACACACACACACACACACACACACACACACACACACACACACACACACACACACACACACACACACACACACACACACACACACACACACACACACACACACAGAGTATACCCTTACACAGTTCTCATTTCCATTCAGTTTCCAAGGCAACCAGAAGCCAGGCACAGCTCTTCATAACTTCTCCCCATCGTTGTTAAACAAATAAATGAGATGTTTGAAGGCCTCGTTTGAGTTGACTCATCATGAGAGTTCTCTCAGCGTCCAGCAGAGGGCAGGCACACGCACCAGGTCCCTTATTTTACAGAGGGAGTGTGAGAATAGAGCAGTGATGGAAAGTAAATTTACTTAAGTATTGCACTTAAGTACTTTTGTGACATAGTTGTACTTGAGTATTTCCATTTAATCAAACTGTATACCTCTACTCCACTACATTTCAGAGGCAAATATGATACTTTTACTCCACTACATTTATTTTGACACTCAGATGTACTAGTTGTTACAGTTACTAGTAAATGGGCCATTCTGTATAATGAGTACTTTTACTTTGTGTACTTTAAGTACATTTTGATGCTAACACTTTTAAACGTTTGCTGAAGTGACATCTTGAATTGTAGTATTTTAAAACCCTAGCATTTGTAATTTTACTCAAGTTAAGGTTCTGAGTACTTCTTTCCACACTGGATTAGAGGAGTGTGTGTTTCACTGCGCCCAGCTGATTCAATGTGTGTATTTTCAGGTAAGTCCCAGGTGATGGGGGAGATAAAGATCGCTCTGAAGAAGGAGGTAAAGACGGATGGTGAGCAGCTGGTCCTCGAGATTCTTCAATGTCGCAATATCACCTACAAATTCAAGTCTCCGGACCACCTGCCTGGTAAGAGCAAACACAACACACACACTTACTGTCATTTAGCTTGGATATGCACAAGATCTCAACATGCAGGACTGATTTCTCCATCTTTTATCTTCTTGTTTCCTGTTTTGTCAATACTTCTATAAAGATTCTGCACAGCATTCAAAGAATATTATATGCGATACATATTATTTTCATAATTTGACAGCCAGGAGGCCCACACTGCCCACACTGCCCACACTGCATAGAAAAAGACAGGCATCTGACATAGCACGTACATCCGTGCCAGTTTCTTTAGATGCAGATCCTTTGGTGTCATAATGGTGTCTTTCAGCCAGCATTTCCTTTACCCTGTTCCTGCCCAGATGGATACTTCAGTTAACACCCAGGATGGAAAATAAACGTTATTACTGTAACTGCTGTATCTGTAGTTTAGAAAATCAGCAGCACCCTGAGTCAAAGCTCTACTGTCATATCTGCAGATTAGACAGTACAATATATTTAGATTTCATGTGAACTGGACTTGGCGTTGACAACAATCCCTGACTTGTCTTCCCTCAGCGTAGCCGCCCACCTCTCCTCTTGTGAGATTTACATCTTAATACCCAAGCTGCCTGCTACTTGTTTAATATGCATTGGTTAACAGATTGGATATGCAGGAAAGTCCATTGACAGTAGAGAAAAATGTGGAGCAGTGACTCAGTGCATTAATTCTTTATGGTTGGCTGTGTGCAACTGTGAGTATTTTTAAAGCTGCTGTGTAGACTTTCTACTGTATGTGTTAAGTGGCCATGATTCTCCAATATTAATGACCAAAGCCCATTTTAAACTACGTGTGAAACAAAAGAAAAAGCACAATTTGATGGATGGGATTATTTTTTTGCATAAACAAAAATGGCAGAAAGACATGAAATAAATACCTGTGCTGTAAATGTAGAAACATGATCATTTTAATAAGGAAACATACAACTATTGTTGTGGCAGACGTCATTCTTTGGCGGGGGCTCTCAGGCCCCCCTCTGCCTCCGCGCGTCCTTTTGTGAATGGGTCAGATTAACAGAGGAAGAATTCACAGCAACCATTGGTAAAGTTCTAACAAATATGCTGATTTAATGGCAACAGATACAATAACACAACATCACGAAGTAATCCGCATTACCCCGGCCCTGGTTCTAATGCCGGGAGTACATCATCAGTCTTGATGGCAGGAGGAAAAGAGACCGGACACAAGGACTCAACAGGAGATATTGTAAGAACAAAGGGAGGAGCTGTGTGGATGGTCCTCCCATACAGGTCATCTATTGGCCCATATACAAACGATGGGCTTTCGTAGCGTATCAGCGCGCGCCAGCCGAGATGATCCGGAAACAGTCTCTTAGTTTGAAGCAAAACACATCTGGCGTCCGTTATCACACATTCTTCATAGACTTTCACACACACACTTTCTACAACATTCCAGAGACTTGGGTTGTGTCTAAAGAATATTCCCTTGATCATATCTTACTCCAAATACAATGGTTTAATTTCTCATATTTTCAGCATCTGGTTACACAGACTGCTATTATTAATACAAAGTAATTAAACACACACATCTACTATTCAAGAGATGTATACGTCCCTGACATGTTGGAGATCTTATTATCAAGAAGGTCCCTTCCCCCACCTAGCCTCCTGTCCTGCATAACAGCACCCCCTCCACAGAGTAATAAAACCTGTTTACGCCAACCACCCCGCAATTTTAGTCCTCACATTTATGAAAGAATAAAACAGAGAAATCAATATAAAACACAAACACCAGTATAATTGAGCAGTTATTATACAGCCTTATGGCTCCAGCAATGCACACACACACACACACACACACACACACACACACCACACACACACACACACACACACACACACACACACACACACACACACACACACCACACACACACACACACACACACACACACACACACACACACACACACACACACACACGCACGCACGCACGCACGCACGCACACACCCATTCTACTCTCTGCTGTCTATAGCATATGTCTATATAAGGATATTTCCTCTCTGTCCCCTCCACTTCTCATATCTCCAGTTTCTTGTTCATATAAACTGCTACTATTAAATACAAAGTAATTAAGTACACACATGAATATATAAAAACACACTTCTTATATATCAGGGGACATTAAGATGAATATACCAAAAATACGCTGTATCAAACTTTCACTTCAAACTTTCAAGTTACTTCCATTTTCGCTCACTATAAAGCTTTTTCTCAGCCCAATGGGCTTCCCCTAGGCCAAGATCACATGACTTACTATGTTGTGTGTGTATTTGTGTGTCCACAGATCTGTATGTGAAGCTCTACGTGGTGAACATCGCTACCCAGAAGAGGATCATCAAGAAGAAGACCAGAGTGTGTCGCCATGACCGGGAGCCATCTTTTAACGAAACCTTCCGCTTCTGTATGAACCCGGCCGGACACTCGCTACAGGTAATGCTAATCCAGTCCTTATTACAGCACACACAAACACAGCAGGAAGAGTATACATCGTTTTAATAAGGTATACATTAACTGCTTAAGACATGCTTATTATTTTAGTGGGGTTATTTGCTTTCATGCCGGGAGTTAAGTGTTTCTTAAGTGCATCACTACCCTATTCTCCAGGTAGGACCAAAGATATTTCATGTTTTCTTCCAGGTGAAATTTGTATTTCTATATTTACTCCGTTTACAAGATATACATGGTGTATTGGTAGGATAATATGTACCACCACTTATGGTTCAATGTATTGTATTAAATCGTTTATAAATGTGCTATATAAATAAAACTTGATTTGATTAAAAAAAAATCATTGTGACAAAATATTTTACTGTTCTCAAAGATTGATAAAGGTAACTAAGAGAAATTATCTTTGCACATTTTTGTTAATTTTTTTACGTTTCTTGTCCCCAACAATTGTTTTTTCTTTCTGCTCCTGTAACACTGTGCTTGGACCCCCCTGTGGCCCCCCTCTAAAAGACTACATCTATGATAATACAATGTGTGATAGTGTTGCAGCCAATACTGCGCTGTAACCTGGGTCTAAGATAACAGGAATGGTTTTTTTTCAGTAATGTAATTAAATACATTGAAAATAAGTTACTGAAACAAATTCTGTTACTAAAGAAAATACCAACAAATATTAAGAAATTAAATAAAAACAATGTTTGTCTGCATGAATAATGTATTTATTATCCCCAAACTGCATTTATGTTAATGGTAAAGTCAGTAACTCAAGTTGTAACTCAGTCATTAACACAAATGCTGTTATTAAACAAAAACCAGTGATGGTATTGTATGTTTTTTTGTGCGCTATGACTTCATACTGAACTGAAAAAGTTTAAATCTTGAACTCTGTCTTTGTCTCCTTTGTCCAGCATTTAACATGCCCCTCTCATTCAATAACTATCCCCCAGTTAAATTGGTCTGACCCGCTTTTGCCCCTCTGGGCTTCCGTAGATACCTAGAACCAGGAGACTACTAGCTTAGCTTAGCATAAGGCTGGAAATATCTAACAGAACATGTATATTCCTTTAAACATTCACCAATCTCTTGTTAGACCTGGTTCCTTCACGTACTCAATCATTTGACATATTGTTTGTTTGTTCTTTCAACACCAGCTGTTCCTGGTGTCCAATGGGGGCAAGTTTATGAAGAAGACCCTGATTGGGGAGGCCTACGTGTGGCTGGACAAAGCGGACCTACGCAAGCGAGTGGTGAGCTGGCACAAGCTCCTCGCCAGCACCGCCCAAATCCACTCATAGACAGAAACTCCACCTAAAAAACTCTCATTTGGGGACGCTTAGGTTCAACATCTGTCACACTGATCCACTCCGACTGGATGGGTAAAGGGTGGTTTGGGCTTGGGAATATTTTGTTCAGGGCTCTGAGATTTGGAAGATGCTTTTGTTCGTAAGGGCACCTCTGATGATCGTTTCTGTCCTGCAGGAGGGTTGGGGGGAGTAGTGATGCGTTTACAGGAAACTAAGCTAAGTTTACAGGAAGTACAGTGTACAGTAGTGAAGCCAGGGCTGAGGAGAACACAGGTGCTGAGGTCAGAGGTCAAGCACGGAATCAACCAGGTATTACACTCTTTAATTCACTACACACACACACACACACACACAATTATTCACGACAAGTTTGCACACTCATTCACGCAGAAGAGACATTTTAATTCTACAGGGAATGGACACACTTCTGATTTATTTATGTAGATGTTTTATCCATTCCTTCATTGCTTTACTATGAGAGTTTTATTGATTTACAAAGCATTTTGGGAATGAAATAGTGAAGACTCCGCTGCGGAGACCTCGTATTTATTTTTGTATTAGGATATTAGCGTAGAGTTCTATCATTTGTCTTCTTCTCAATTATTGAAAAGATAATCTATCCTGGGAAGGAAGCATCATATATTTTATAACACACTACCTAGCATTCCAGTCCAAGAGAAAAAATAAATCTCTGAATGCATGAATTTATTATCTCCTTGTTCACTTTGCACCCCATCTTTTCTCTCCCTAAGTGTAAACACAGTTATATCAAATGATGTATATTGTTTGATAATGATTAATATGGATATATAATTGGATACTATATATTGTGCACATGAGTCTATCTATCTGGTATGCATTGCCACATGTTCTGCACAAAAAACAATCACCTCTAAGGTTCACTCTGTACATAGTGAAGTGTCATAGCTGGAAAGGAATTATAACATATATAGATAGATATATAGATATCTTTATTAGAGACAATCGAGTCTTGATGATTGTGACATAGAGCTTTTATTTACCCATGATGCCCCTTAGAATGTGAGATGTTTACCATATGAGATTTTATTATTTTTCTTTGTGAGATCCAGGCACATTACGAGTCTTATATTCACCCTGCTTTCACTCATAGGAGCAGTCAACCTAACAACGCACGCTTTTGTGGTATTTTGCACTTTTTTCTGCTTAGAATGTAAAACCGATGTCATCGTCCTGCTAAAAATTGGAGATGATTTACCTTACAAGGGCGGGAAGTAGAGAGGTAAAGTAAAGCGATGAAAATATCTGGAGATATTGTAGCGAACAAAAGACAAATGTGCCGGGAACCATCCACGAAAAAGCACTATTACCATTCTAAGATACGTCAATGCTATCGTTGTAGCATGTTGATGTTTTGTCCCAGTTTTTGTCATATACGTGTTGTCTTGTTATTGCCACTTCCACAAATTGTCAATGTTGTGTCTTTAAAAGTCCATAATGTCTTAGTAAATGTCCTACCATGTGCTATTTAGGGGGGAAAGAGGTAGGCTTCATTTAGCATTTTCAGTCCAAATTAGCAGTAAAAGTTGATATCGGAGTCATATGAAACATCTTCTGAATAAAGGTGGTAACTGCATCATGACTCAGCAGATAGTTGAAAAAAGAGGAAGCATTTATCTTGATTTTTCTTTCGCACTGTTTTCATGCCCTCCATGAAACGCTTAATCCTTTAATATCATTTCTATACAAATCTTTTATTTATTGACTGTGAGACTATTTTATATGGTGTATTATATTTGTTTACAGTTCATATCAGGTGTACATAAAAGACAAGTTGGGACATTTGTTTTTATACACACCGTATTGTTGTTTACAAGGTTCAGAGGGCCTGGAACTCAGAGAACTAACTGTGTTGTCCTTGTGTGCACCAACACACATACGGACATTAACATGCACACATCCTGAATTTCACAGCCGGGAATCAAGATAAGAAAAGATAACATACCCATTTAAACATTTCATGTTCTCCCCTTTTGAATAGTTAATTGTAAGCACTTGAATAACTGAAATGTTTTAAGGTCAGTGTGTGGTTTTCTTATTTTCATACCTGTGTGTTTGTGTAAAGCATCTCCAGACCAGTCCATGCATGTCATAGGCCAAATTGCATATCTCTTCTTTTACTGTAAGTGTTGTCTGTCTAAAAATATCAACTTTTAAAATCTCTCTAAAAAGATGAACACACTCACACAAACACATACACACGCACACACACATGCTATCTCTATTTCCAAACTTGTAAATACAAAGCTTTTTTATACTGGGGTTTGGGGAGCAATAGGTCTTTTAGCAGACTGAAAAAAGGTGTGTAATCATAGAAGTAAAAGGAAGTTGTTTTTTTCTCTTGATCAATGTACAGCGGATAGACTGAGAAACAACGTTATGTCTGTTTATAGGGACAGATTTACCCGACCCTTAACACCAAACACTTAAGGTTTACCAGAGTCTAACTACACAGAAGTCTATCTTAACTCGAGCAGTTGCAGGAGAATTTAAATGTGCTCACACTGGATGTTGCATGTTTCGTTGGTGGTTCATACTATTTTTGTGTCCAGATATTATTAAAGAAAAAAAAAAGAATGAGGTAGCGAAAGATATAGAACAAAACTGTCGTAGAGAAGGAAATGATGAAGAAAAACCTATTAAGATTATCGATGATGTATGCTGACTGTACAAAGATTATGCTTGTAAAACCCATCTGGTTTTTCACTTGTAAGTAAACAGAAAAAAAATCTACTGTCATGGTTTTGTGATTGTATACAGGAGGTATTGATAAATTATGCAAATTGTGCTGTAAAAATGGCTGTTGCCCCATGTCTAAATATTAAATATCAGTACAAAGGAAATGCTGTTGGGAATTGTATTATTGACAATAACACAGTTCTTTTATTTTATTTGTTTTATCCAGTGGCGACTGGTCATTAGGGGCAGGTGGGGCACAGCCCCACCTAGTGTCAGCAGAAAGTATTACAAATAATGATTACTAAAAAATGCAAAAAATTAATTAAAAAAAATATTAAAATATATTAAAAGATCATGTTTAATCATCTGATTCGTCTGTACATTGCTGTTTTAGTCTGTGTTATTCTAATTAGTGTCTACAGTGTGTGCCTATTGAGCTGTTTAGAGCCATGTGGGACAAAACCCGATCCTGCCCCTCCCTCTCCCTGTTTAAGTCAATGGTGACTGTAAAAACTACACTGCGCATGCTCAGAGCATTGTCCTATTTAAAGAGCCTGTGACACGGTTTTCCCCCATCATCCAAACCCATCAATTTGAGTACACATTGTCCCCTTGAAAACCGTTACTGAACTGATTTTGGATATTTGTACTTTGATAACCATTAATCTGCCCTTCAATGTTGACAATTTTCTGGATCTTCTCGCGGATTCTTCAAGTGTCACAGCGCTCCAGCTGCACTGTTCAGGATCCCAGCATCTGCATGTAAACCTTTATATATATACAGTCAGATGTAAACGCACGACGGCGCACACAGCAGCAAGCTCAGACAGCGATGACAGGTTAATGTTGAACGTGTCTGAGAGCTCATATGAGGCTGAAGGATCGGTTTATGTTGTATCTGTTAGAAGTTTAGGAATGAGGTGCGTCAATATGGGCGATCATATGGTCATGTAGCCAGTGGTGGAATGGGACTAAAAATCACCCCGGGACTCTCGACCGGCCCACTTCGGTACCGCTAGTAAATTGTCAACGGGGGGAGTGGGGGATGTCAGGAGCGGCGGGTGCTGTAGATAGTAAATGTAAATATGTAAATATTTGTGTCACTGCATCCTGGTAAAATACAAATATAATGTATAATGTCTGTGTCTTTGACATTAGCGCTGCTAGCCACCTGTGCCCTGTACTACGAAGCCAGTTCAACAGACCCTGGATATGTTTGAGTAACAAACAAACTAACAACAACAAACTAACAAACGAGATCTCGCTAAGCGGTCCTACGACGCTGGTTATCAACTCGGTAAATCAAGCCAGGGTTTCTCTCTCCAGCTGAGAGCGCGTTCACGTCTAAGAGACGAGTGGATCTGACTTTAATTACATTTGTCTCGAGTGTTTCGTCAACATAATGTGTTAAATAATACTTCTGCATACAGTCTGTGACACTGTGAGTGTTGCACGGCCAGATGAGGCTGGAGAAGCTTACTCAGATAAGGAAATATATGATATATTATGATATTATATGATCGATGATCTGATTGATGATGTAATATGAATGATAAGTGCGACACGTCGGCGTCTTCTCTGCATACGGCAGTTTAAACTGTATTTCCTTTATCCTGTAATATGACTTGAGAGATTTAAACTCCGCACACTGAGTTGATCTCTTTTCTATAGACGCCGGAGGCGGGCAGCGTCAGGTAAAAGAAGTTATTTAGCCTTCTCAAACCTGAGCCTCACGCGCCGCCTATGGGGGATGTGCTAGTTACTTATCCGACCGGCCCACTTCGGTACCGGCCCATCGGGATTCGTCCCGATGGCCAGTCCGCCACTGCACCCAGCCCACGTAAATTGTCAACGGGGGGAGCCTCGCTGCGGGGAAACGGTGGACCTAGTGTCCCGATCGGAGTGGGAATAATAATAATAATCCGTGCATTTTATCCATTAATTTTCCCAACATTGTGGTAAAAAAAACACACGTTTAATCCATGTTGTTGGTGTACTACAACTACAAAAAGCATCGGTTTGTTTTCTCATCAGGAAATGCAGACCGGTTCAAACAAACGATTTGTAATCATCATCCTCACTCATCATTTAATGTATCATATGTTCGCCGAATTGACATGAAAGCACTAATAAATGTAGTTTCATCCACTTGAGTTTACAACCACAAAAATAATCGATTTGTTTTTATATCACATCCGACGGGAGGAAATTCAGCAGCTCTCACTCCCGATTTTTAATCCTAATGTAATCATCATCTTCACCACGATCATTTATGTTTATGTCGCCGAATTGACATGAAAGCACTGACAAATATGAATATACTGTAGTCAATTTCATTAAAACGTTATTAACGTGCCTAATCTCAGTAATTCACAATTTCTACGCATGACACAACACACTTTGTCCGTGTTTGGCTCTCGAAGCGTTCCCGCATTGATGTCACTTCCGGCTTCCCCCAAAACTTCAAAATGAGTCGAAGGAATTTCCCCGCGATGTTCGAAATTATTGATATTTAACGAAACGGTATCGCTTTTTCTTTTTTAAACTGACGGTTCGAGATTACTAGTCGCCCAATATTTCATTGCACAACAGTTGTTGGGATGCTGTCACAGGCTCTTTAATGTGTGTGGCAACAAAATAATGACCATAGGCCAGGGGCATAGAGCTGCCATCCCCACCATACCTCATCTCACAGTCACATCATTCAGAGCTGATTGGCTGTAAGTACGTGTGCCGCGAAAAGTGTGGTGTGTGAAGAGCAGACGAGAGAGCTGCAGTGACGCGTCCTAAAACCAGGAAGTAAGCTGCGCATGGCTTCCCTCGACAAAAAAGCAATGAGATTTCTCCATAGGATTTTAGAAAATAGCTCAAAATAAGATCTGTGGGAAACAAACCTGTTAGATAAATGCACGTTTTGTTCAGCCGGATAATATCCACATGTCTACCCTACTTTTATAATTTTCGAATCATAAATCTATTGATTAGATTAGATTTATGATAGACTTTTGAAACTACAAGAACATAACATAGAGATTTTTGTCCAGAAGGATAGGCAAATGGACTTCATCTTCAAGTCAAGGTAAGACTGCAATTTTATTGAAAATGGGATCTTACTAAGAGAGAACAATTCAATATTTAAATGATAAAATTACATGTTTTGGGTATCCTTCTGTTGAACTGTCTGTTTAAAATTAATTGAAGCATCAGACTAAAGAGGCTTTTGAAAATAATATTATATTTTGATTTAGGTCAAAATATAATATTTGTAAACCTGAAGAGTCAGTGCCAGTGCCTCGCCAGCCATGAACCTCACTGCAGAAGCTTATATATAGACATCTGAGTTTTTTGTGCCCCACCACTTTTGTACATATAGAAACGCCACTGGTTTTATCTACTTTTCAAAGCTGGTTAATGCATTGTTGTATTGATGCATGATGTAACCACAGGATGGTGCCAATGGCTTTCAATTTGAGTCCATGGTCCATGGCCGTGGTTGCGGTCGGATAGTTTAAAAATCAGCTCCTATATTCTAACCTTATCTCCTATTCCTTGACCTCTGAGTGAAACGTCACAGGGTTAAGGGATAGTGGATAGGAGAATTCAAAAGGACTTAGGAGAAGAGACTGCGGTACTTTAGAGAATCCGAAAGCACTTTCAGTATCCGACGTGTTTATGATGCGCCAGCGGACGTCATTTTGTGCGTCTGCTGCTGTGGGGAAACTATGGAAACTACAGTTTTCTATACAGCGGACTACAACATGAACATGGATGTTTAATAAGAACGACGGACTCATCTAGAGACTCTGCACCGTGCTCTGATGCTGTTGCTTTGCTTTATGAACGTGGACAACAGAGACACATATTCTTCATGACCGAAGTTGGAATTGAAATAAAAAATGAAAGTGAAACTTATGCTCGTCACCCTCCCCCTCCGGTCCACATTAATACAAATGATCCCAATACGTATGATTGTATGAACTATGAAAAGATCTTAAAATCAATACAAATGTATTTATTATAAACGTTAGTCCTTAATCACTGTGTACATCACCATTCAAACATCTTTTAAAAGTTGAACAAACCCCACACAGTTCAGTGAAATGTTGACTTTATTTAATAATTTCAGTAAAAACTAACGTTCATATTTCTCTTTTTGATTATAATACTGATGAAAGTTCAAAACAAAGCACTTTGGCAACTTACCACATACGTTTTAAAATGCTTAATAAGCACCGCAACTTTCATGATATCATTTCTCCGTCATAATCGCTTGTTTCCGTGAACGGTCGACTGTTGTGTGATGCAAATGCTGCGGCTGCAATGCATTGTGGGGCAGCATTTTCTCCTCTCCTTTTGGTTAAGGAGGTCCAGTGGTTCCTAAGCTAAAGGAGGTTATAAAGGAAGTTTGAAACCTCCTGTCCTATCATTCTAGAGAATTCGAACGGCACTTATCATGGCTGCCACTGAGAGACTTCCGGGTCATTTCACTCCGTTAGGAAGATTCCTAAGCTAAATGGACTATTCGACTTCAGCCCGAGGGTCCTTCTCACTTCGGTTAAATGGATTCCTTGCGTCCCTCACTTGCGTCATTTCCCTGCGACTAGTCCCTCCCTCCAGGGAAGCATGGAGAGATGCAAGGAAACCATGGCTGCAGTCGAATAGTCCAAAGATCAGCTCCTAAGTTCTAACCCTATCGTCTATTCCTTGACCTCTGAGTGAAACGTCACGGGGTTAAGGGATAGTGGACAGGAGAATTCAAAAGGACTTAGGAGAAGAGACTGCGGTACTTTAGAGAATCCGAAATGCACTTTCAGTATCCGACGTGTTTATGATGCGCCAGCGGACGTCATTTTGTGCGTCTGCTGCTGTGGGGAAACTATGGAAACTACAGTTTTCTATACAGCGGACTACAACATGAACATGGATGTTTAATAAGAACGACGGACTCATCTAGAGACTCTGCACCGTGCTCTGATGCTGTTGCTTTGCTTTATGAACGTGGACAACAGAGAAACATATTCTTCATGACCAAAGTTGGAATTGAAATAAAAAAGGAAAGTGAAACTTATGCTCGTCCCCCTCTCCCTCCGGTCCACATTAATACAAATGATCCCAATACGTATGATTGTATGAACTAAAGATCTTAAAATCAATACAGATGTATTTATTATAAACGTTAGTCCTTAACATCTATCACTGTGTATATCACCATTCAAACATCTTTTAAAAGTTGAACAAACTCCACACAGCTCAGTAAAGACTGTGAAATGTTGACTTTATTTGATCATTTCAGTAAAAACTAACGTTCATATTTCTCTTTTTGATTATAATACTGATGAACGTTCAAAACAAAGCACTTTGGCAACTTACCACCTATGTTTTAAAATGCTTAATAAGCACCGTAACTTTCATGATATCATTTCTCGGTCATAATCGGTTGTTTCCGTGAACGGCCGACTGTTGAGTGACGGCAAATGCTGCGGCTGCAAGGCATTGTGGGGCAGCATTTTCACTTCTCCTGTCGGTTAGGGAGGTCCAGTGGTTCCTAAGCTAAAGGAGGTTATAAAGGAAGTTTGAAACCTCCTTTCCTATCATTCTCATCATTCTAGAGAATTCGAACGGCACTTATCATGTCTGCCACTGAGGGACTTCCGGGTCATTTCACTCCTTTAGGAAGGTTCCTAAGCTAAATGGACTATTCGACTTCATCCCACGAGAAGCAGGGAAATTAGTTTTAAGATCAATGGGACGTCCTTTCCTCCGGAGCGTGACGTGAAGCGACGTCCATTTGTGATGACGCTGCACAGCTGATCGTCTGACAGCAGCTCTGTCCCCGTTATTTCCACACACACCCCCGCCTCTGTTAGTGCACATTTACTGACACAAACATTTCTATCATCTGTTGTAGACCCAAATAAATAAAATCAAATAAGAACTCATTCTATAAAAAATAAACGCCATTCTTAAAATGTATAAACGAAAAAAGCGATCATGGAAATGTTTCCAATAAATGAATAAAACATTTTTTGACCACTTTGTTGTTCAGATATATCACATATTTGTAACTAAATTATTAATTGTAACAAAACACAGTATAGACCAGTGGTTCTCAAAGTGGGGGGCGCCGAGGCATGACAAGGGGGGCGTGAGAGACCAGGAGGAACAATTGTTATTTAAAAAAAAAAATGTTTTTATATATAGATATTTTGAAAAATTATTGATTCGAAATGATACAGTACTATTACGTCTGGGTCTCTGTGTTTCATTAAAGCTCGGCTCTGTGTGTGTGTGGAACGAGCCATTTTGGGTACCGGAGATCGTTGTTGTTAGCTTCTGGTGCTATCGAGCTACGCTAACGGATATAAGGAGTTTTTTCAACAACAACGTGGAGGAGAGTCCTCTCCTGTCAGACTGAGAGACTCAGTGAACTAAAGAACTCTCTCAGTGTTATCTCAGTGGGTCTTAAACGTTTTGGTCACCATTAATGTAAACAATTATTTCCGAGGCACACGTTTATCATTATAGTTATAAAAAAATAAGAGAATAAATTAAAAACAGATATGAAATACTATATGACATTAAAAAAAGAATAAAGTTTAAAAGGGAGTGATTTGTCAAATATCCATAAAGAAAAAGTTAATCTGTTTACAGTTCTGTTTCATATGGGTGTTGAGAGATGTATCCATATCTCTTCATTTTGCTCTCAAAGTGCACCAGATTGATGCTTTTAACTTCAATATTTAAAAATCTTCCCGGGGGAGCTTGGTGTGAGGTCCACACACCACCTATAAAAATAGCACTTTACCCCTGCTTATAGGGGGTATATGGTTTATATGCTTATATGCGGCTTATATGCCGTGAGCTGATATCGAGCCTTCATTGTAACAGTCGCGGGTACATTGTGTATTTGCGTGGGGAGTGTTGCAGTAGAAAATTCCACTGTAGCGCCCGGTACATTAATGGGAAACCCTAAATGTTTGAGCACCCTCTATGAAACGTCAAGCTACCCCACAGCACCCCCAAAATAAATCTCTGGCGCCGCCACTGAGCCTGACTATTTGTGTTGGGGGGGGCCCGACTTTTTTTTTTCTCCAAAGGGGGGGCCTGACAGAAAAAGTTTGAGAACCACTGGTATAGACTGAGGAGTGACTCCCGTGAGGTTCATGTGTTTTCTTCACTCCGCTGGGAAACTGCTCTCATGTCAAGAAGCATCAGATCAGTGCATGCACTGCATCGTCCAATCAGTGAGCGATACACAGTAAGGGGGCGGGGCGAGTGTCTGAGGATTTCATCGAAGGATGGTCTGGTGGTTCCTCGGTTATAGCTCCTCCATTATCGCTCCTCGCTCCTCCAGCAAAAATAAGGCCATTGGGACGCTACTCAAGATGGCGCAGACAAATCAACTTCCGGTGAGACCGAGACCGAGGAGTGAGGAAATGAAAAATAAGAGAAGTGAGAAGGGCCCAGAGAGAGTTATGGGGGTTGTTGTTAGCATCTGGTGCTAGCTCGGAGCTAACGGAGATTAGAAGCCCCCCCCCCCCCCCCCAGAGGATGTGAGATCATCACAAATTAAACAGGCTCACATGAGAGGATACTAGATAAGTTTGCGCACTCATTACACTACACATTTTTCCTGGATTAGTTAACACCATAGTCCCTAATATATTTGTAGAAAGGCAGGAAATGGAATTAAATCGAGAACAATGTTTCATTGCGGAGGACCCCCTGTTTTGTGTCCCCCCCACTTCTCAAACCAAAGTTACACCCTTGCCCACGGCCCATGTGTCCTTACAGGACCAATCAACACAGGTGTTTCCACTTATTGGTTGATTACACCTCTTCTCAGCTCTAAGATGTGCTTGTGTGTTTGATTGACAGCTCTCCTCTCCTATGGCATCTCCACATCCATCTTCAAGGTAAGAGGCGGTCTAATTTGCACCTACTGTGTGCAAAGGGCCTTAATCCTCAATTATTTATAAATATGTCTATGATTTATACACAAAGGAAGACAAAAGATCTAAGAATTTGCCCACATTTCTTAAAGATCAAACATGGTTGTATTTCTTGCCGCTTACATTGTTTAAGAGGTAAAGCCCATATACTAATAAACTTAACAAGTGGCCTGGTATGAGGCTTGAGTGTGTTTAGTCAGCTAGCATTCACAATATAGATACAATGTTATTGAAACTAAATGGAATGCAGCCCTAATTGATTTTGACATTTCTGCTTTTTTTCGTAGACATGTATGACTTATGTGAATGTCTTGATGAGCAGGTGGACATACCTCTGTTTTCTTTTAATTGTGAATGATGACTTGTTGTGTTGTAAAGCGCTCTGAAGGGTTACAAAGACAGGAAAATGGCTATATAATTGCTGTTAATTCACATAGGCCGTTTGACAGGCTTCACTTCATTTTCTCTCATCATCTTATCAGGGAGAAGCGATTCAGCCGGTCTAATCACTTGTTGCAAAATTTACGGTGTACATATCTAAAACCTGGCTTACACTCTTTTTTCATCACTAAAACCACTGCTGTTGCATCTTTCCACTCTACATGATTTCACTTTTCAATCCGCCCCCCACAGCACTCCAGAACCTAATTGTATCACTGGACTTTTAAGGTATATCTGATATGAACTAATTATGAACACATGCCAATAATGTCACATTCTGTTAATCTGCCAAAGAAGGGAATGTTACTTGCTCACTTGAATGTGTGTAGTTTGAGGAATAAGGTGCATGAACTCTGGAATTTGGTAGAATCAAATAATATACACATACTGGCTATCTCAGAATCACACCTGGACTCATCTGTTGATGATTCAGAGGTTGCAATGCATGGTTACAATCTGTTCAGAAAGGATAGAGATAAGAATTGTGGCGGAGTTTTGATTTATGTACAAAATCATATTCCAGCTAAAGTACGATACGACCTAATGAAAAATGAAATAGAAGCTTTATGGTTACAAATACAATTGCCAAATTTAAAACCCATATTAATTGGATGCTGTTATAGGCCACCGAGTGCCAATTCAAACTATCTAGATGGTATTTGTGAAATGGTAGATAATACAGCTGAGTGTAATAGCGAAATATATTTCATGGGAGACCTGAATATCATTGCCTTCAATGAGAAATGCCCTATGTGGAACAAGATTGCATTAGCTGCCAAAATGTATAATATGACTCAGGTAATAACATCACCAACCAGAAGGGCTACAAATAAACATGGGGCTATTACAACGACCTGCATTGACCACATCTATACTAACAGGCCAGAGCACTGCACTAAAGCGTTGTCACTCACAGTTGGCTTTAGTGATCAAAATCTAGTTGCTATCGTACGCAAGACCAAAATACCTAAGGCTGGCTCCAAGATAAATTATAGAAGGTCTTAAAGGGTTTAATCAGGAACAATTTGTAGAGGAGGTAAAGAATGTGCAATGGTTTGATGTTTGCCATGAGGAAAACCCAGAAAAAGCACTGGGAGTATTTATGAAGTCTTTCATGGGGATTGCCGATCAGCATGTTCCTATGAGAAAATGGTCTGCCCGGTCAAAGTGTGCACCTTGGTTGAATGACGAGATGAGAAGTTTAATGGTCCAACGAGATGATGCTAAAAAAACTGCAGACAGAACAGGTTCTCTATGTGACAAACAACAACAAACAACAAACTAAGAAATGCGGTAACCAAATTGAATAAATGTAGAACGAGGGAATACTACATGCAGGAAATCAGTGATTCTACGAATGATGGAAACAAATTATGGAAAATATTGAATAACATAATGGGGAGGAACTCAAACATGCATCCTTCCTTTATAGAAACCGAGGGTAAATTCATTATCAAGCCAGCAGGTATTGCAAATCATTTTAATGATTATTTTACAAATAATCTAGATAAGCTGAGGAATGCCATGGGTGCAGTCGAGGACACAGTGTCACATCACATCATTAAAGGTCGTATCATGAGGGAAAAGCAGTGCATGTTTGAATTCCACAATGTTACAGAAGAATATGTTGAAAATATGCTTTTACATCTGTCCGATGATAAATCTCCTGGGATTGACAACTTGGATGGTAAACTGCTCAAAATGACGGCCGAATACATATCCAAGCCATTGAGTCACATTTTTAATAAAAGAGATCTGGAAGGAAGCCAAGGTCATCCCATTACCCAGGGATAAAAGAAAATCCTTTGCTGGTTCCAATAGTCGACCGATAAATCTCCTCTAAATTAATAGAAAAAATAGTATACACCCAAATTCAATACTACTTTTCAAGTAACAATCTGAGAACGAACTACCAACATGCCGATAGAGATGGTCACTCTACAAGTACAGCACTTGCACAAATGACCGACGACTGGTTAACCCTCTGGAGTCTAAGGGTATTTTCTCGAATTTTTGATGTTTTCTTAAATCCCCTTTTAAATGTATTTCTTCTAACATGGCACCATGTGTTAAATATCAAAATGTTCAGGACAATCTCTGGTATTGCTATATATGCAAATTACTCACCTTTGAGCACTGTTTGATGAGATAAGTAGCTCAAAAGCTTAAAATGTTACATCCGATTTTCAGAAAATCTTCAAAACTCAAAATGTACTCATGTGATCGAAATGTTTTGGTGTTTTAGATTTGGTTACCAAAGTCGTAGGATCACAAAAGCAGTGATATATTTGAATTACACTGTATATAAATGTGTAATTCATGTCTAAAATTAAAAAAATGTAATTCGAATTTTGAGTAAAACAAGTGTTTATCACTCTACTTTCACCACAGCAGGGACTGAGATACATTAGGACTGAACAATGACTTCATATTACATACCAAGGTTCATGTGATGTGTAAATACAAATTGAGCATTCAACCTTTTTTTTTCAACCAACAATTTATTATAAATGTGTTTTTTTCAACCAACTATTTATATAAATATAAGAAACTGGAAAATCTAACTATTTACAATATTGAACATCAGAACTTTCAACCAACTATTCATTATAAATGTCAAGACAGTGTCAAGGTCTTTGTCTGTCTTCCAAGACAGTGGGTCTGGCTGCTGTGTAGGTGGGGGTGATGGTGCATGGGCTGCTGTGTAGGTGGGGTGTACAAGTGCTATACGAGACCTCCACGAGACCTCCTTGATGGCTGGGTTGAAGGTGATGGCTGTGGTGGAGCCTTTGTGCTGAGGTGTATCTTGACCTGGTGGCAGCCGCAGATGGAGGTGGAGGCAGCTGGAGTGATGCTGGTCTGCTGGTCCTTGGTGGTGATGGCTCTAGTGAAGGCCCTTGAGCCACAATAGATCTTGACCTGGGGGCCGGCACAGATGGATGTTGTGTGTGGCTGCTGGATAAACGCCGCCTGTGATAGGAAAGGAAAGGATGTTTCAAACTTCCTTTATACCTCCTTTAGCTTAGGAACCACTGGACATCCCTAACCGAAAGGAGAGGAGAAAATGCTGCCCCACAATGCATTGCAGCCGCAGCATTTGCCGTCACTCAACAGTCGGCCGTTCACGGAAACAACCGATTATGACCGAGAAATTATATCATGAAAGTTACGGTGCTTATTAAGCATTTTAAAACGTATGTGGTAAGTTGCCAAAGTGCTTTGTTTTGAACGTTCATCAGTATTATAATCAAAAAGAGAAATATGAATGTCAACATCTCAGTCTTTACTGAGCTGTGTGGAGTTTGTTCAACTTTTAAAAGATGTTTGAATGGTGATATACACAGTGATAGATATTAAGGACTAACGTTTATATTTTAAGATCTTTTCATAGTTCATACAATCATACGTATTGGGATCATTTGTATTAATGTGGACCGGAGGGAGAGGGTGACGAGCATAAGTTTCACTTTCCTTTTTTATTTCAATTCCAACTTTGGTCATGAAGAATATGTTTCTCTGTTGTCCACGTTCATAAAGCAAAGCAACAGCATCAGAGCACGGTGCAGAGTCTCTAGATGAGTTTACAGTAGTCCCTCGTTCTTATTGAACATCCATGTTGTAGTCCGCTGTATAGAAAACTGTGGTTTCCATAGTTTCCCCACAGCAGCAGACGCACACAATGACGTCCACTGGCGCATCATAACCCGCAGTCTCTTCTCCTAAGTCCTTTTGAATTCTCCTATCCACTATCCCTTAACCCCGTGACGTTTCACTCAGAGGTCAAGGAATAGGAGATAGGGTTAGAATTTAGGAGCTGATTTTTGGATTATCGGAACGCAACCCTGGTCTCCCATCCCCCTCCCCCCCACGGGAACTCCACCTTTCTCAAAGAATATGTACACACTTGAACCTGAACACACACATGCACGTGTGCAATATGTGGTGTAATGTGTTTTGGGGTCATAAAATACAATTACAACAGGATTGTATGGTTATGAATGCATAATAAGTTATTATGTAGTTAAAACAATATTTCGAACACAACATGGGTTGTTTTTATAGGCAATACTTTAAGCTTTGTTAGTTCCAGGTTTAATATGTGCAATACGTTTTGCAATAAACATTGAACCAGTCTGGCCCTTGAATAGTACCGATTTTTTTATTTTGGCCCACTGTGTATTTGAGTTTGACACCCCTGCTCTAGTAAGTCATACAGTATAAACTCAGAAATAGTATATCCTCCTTCTTGTGTGTACTTTAAAGGTGTTTTAATTAACCCAGATTTAGCAGTCTTAACAAGGCTGTGAAAATGTGTGTACTGTGATTTGGTGGGATCAGACATTTCAACATTTGAAAACAGTTAATTTTTAATAATGATATCCTGTATTGATCTTAATTATGTATTTGAAAAGCTTTTTATCAATTTATTTGGCGATCAGAATTAACAGCAAGATGCTATTTTACACTCCTAACCTCCGTCTAGAGACTATTTGTATATTCTGTGTACTTGTACATGTTTTTTATACACACTTTCAAGTTTTGGTTGAAATATGAGGGTGAGTAGTTGCATCATTCTTCCTGCAGGGGGAGTGACGGACCCATTAAGCAAAGTGACCCAGTATTCTCTTTCTGAAAGACAAAAAATATTATGTGTGCGTGTGTGTGTGTGTGTGTGTGTTTACAGACAGCCTGTGGATAAATCATGTGTGTGAGCACCTGCTGGGGGGCGGTGACTCTGCAGCTGCAACTACAAACCACCTGCTTCTGCCTGCTGAGTCTGTCAGATGTCAAATGAGATGGATAATTGATCTAAAAACACATACCACCTCAGCGTCTACAAATATCAAAAACATATTTACTGTATGCCACAGGCAAGATATTCAGTCTTTAATGTACTTCATCAACCTACAGTAGCACTTGTAATCTGTTCTCATCCTGGACCCTACATGCGTGATTCACTCCTCCTGCTCTTAAATGGAGTCCAGACGATTCTGTTGTGTGAGATCATATGATGACTTGGTACTCTTCATCGTGATGATCTGGTGTAATTATAATCTGTGCACAGACACCTGTCGCAGACACCATAAACGGCTGTGATAGCTGTGTGAGGCTCAGTGAGTCTACACTGTATATTTAAATATAGAAGTCATTTTAAATATAGAAGAGCCTTGAGGTCATGTCACAAGCTTTATTCAGATATTCTACAAGTGGAACTGTATACGTTTGAGAAGATTTAATTATTAAGTTTGACACGTATCTGGAAAACCCCTAACCAGAAGGAAAGATTGATACCACTCTGATATGAAACTGAAGTTTGTTGGCTTGGCTCAGTATAAAGAATGGGAACTGATGGACAATGTTGAAAATAAAATGCTATTTGCATCCGGGTGACTATAGTGAACAACGCTATTTGAAACCAGGTAAAAATTGTGAACAATGTTATTTGCAACCAGATGACTATAGGTGATAATACTATTTGCAACTGGACAGTGTGGCAACATTGTTACTGGGCTAAATGTTAAAAGACATCTTTTTAAATGTTACATTAGAATGTCATTCATTTACAGGCTATACTGCAACATACACACACCTTTTCAAATATACAAACGTTTGCATTACTTTAAAAATGTATTTTCATTGACCCGCACTTGCAATCTTGCGGGAGAGAGTGAACATAAACTATAAGTGTACCATAGAGATAATGATTATTTTCATCAAGACGGAGATTACAATGATTTATTATGATTAATAATCAATGGTGCAAGTGACAAATTATGTTAATACACTTAAATAAAGAGACACATCTAATGCCAGGCTAGCTCATTCCTATTGTTTCAGCTATTGTGCTAAGCTAAGCCAAGTGACTGCTTACTGTAGCTCCATATTTAGACGGATATAAGAGTTACCAAAGAACAGAATGTGTATTATTTCATATGTAGAACAAAATTAATACATGAGGTTATTACTATGCCCTCATTTAATTTACTCCTTTCATCCATCTTTGAAAAGAGTATTGTGATAATACATCTAACTTTGAGAGAAGAGTGTAAATTCAAGGGCAATATTTGGTTGATTTCTCATGTGCTTCTTTCTGAAAATGTTCACAATTTGATCAAAGGATGCCAGGCTCTCTCTGCACGATCCTGCACTATTCTCTACACCCTTTTCTCCCAGTCTCCCACTCGTTTTATGTTCCCTGTGTAGTCTTTCATATTCAGCCTCTCCATCTCTCCTCTCTCCCTCCCTGTTTCTCATGGATCCCTCAGATCCTTCACTTCTAAAGATGTGTTTGTTCCCCTCTTTGCCTTCAAAGATGTGGCCTGCGTCACACAGGGGCCTAAAACGTCCTGTGATACACCGAGTGAGCAGTGAGGCTGATCACAACGACAGTGATTCGGCAAGGCCACATGAGGCAATGTTTTCCGGATGCATCAGCCTATCCAAGGTCAGACAGGGTTCACATGGCTTGTTCTCCAAAGAGGCAACATTCAATCGAAAGGTCATTTTCAAATGTGTGTTATGTAAGGCTTTGTGGAGAGGATTACAAAGGATAATAAATGTGACCAAACAGATCAAGTAAAAAGGAATGTGGCTGACATTTGGGGTTTTGTGTGGAGCTATTGGATGAATTGCCATGATATTTGATATGGACATAGATCTTCCGTTTAATTTTGTTTCAGTTTTGGGGTCTCCAGACTTCATCTACCCGTATGATCAAAGCAAAAATGTTCCTTTAATTAAAAAATAAAATACTCGCAACACTGATTCCCATTAGCTGAAGTAAGTTGTGTTTTCAGCTAGCAACATGCTAACTTGCTAAACGTAGACCGAGAGCATGTTTAACTTTATGTCTACTCAAAATGAGAATTGTTAGAATTGTCATTGAAAGCATGTTAGCATTACCATTAGCTTTTAGCCAAAACATACTGTACTGTAGCTGTGTCCAAATAAGCTTCAGTCTAAAACAGCCGCTAGCATGGCTGTAAGACCGTTGGTGATGTATTGAATTGAAAAACTGGCAAAGAAATTATCTGGCCTTATAGAACTCACTGTTTTTCAAATTGATTTCTCCGTTCCAGTTATTGGCTACATTATACCAAACCATTTGACATGCCAAGAGAGATCAGAAGAGTAGAAGCCATCTGGACTTTGATTTAATGACTAGAGCCATTTTTCTTGCTGGGCTATATTTGAAACGATGATGATGATACACAGACAAAGATGTGCTGTCACTACCCAGTGACTAATGTTAGTGCGTTAATATTATATTAAGCCATCGTCTGGAAACACATGTGTGCAGGGCAGCCTGGTAAATGTCAAAAGATAACATCAAATCCTCCAACTCATACGACCAAATAGGTTGATTGTTCAAGCGCTTATTACGACCAAATAGGTTGATTGTTCAAGCGCTTATTACAACCTATAATCACGTTTTAAAGTTTTCGACCTCTAGTGCTCCCGTTGACTGCAAACGCTCCAGTGGGTCGTATATTCACAAATAACCCTCTCTGGAAAATCCTGAATTGTAGGATAGTTTGGCCATTAAAATGCTTTTTGATTAGATTTCTAGTGAGAAGTATATATTGTACTTTTAGAATCCAGGTCCTGTGGATGTGTAGGATCTATAGTTTGATTATTATTATTGATTATTTGAGGTCTCGCCAGGAGAACGTGTATATACTACGTCTTTCCCCCTATTGATTTCTATTGACGGCAGCGTCCATGTAAAGTCAGCGTCAACCAAAGAGATGAGCTCAAAGTGCCAGCTCTTTTAAGTGAATGACGGGAGCCGGCTCGAACGAGCCGTTTTTTTGTTGTTTTGTTTTTGTTATGTAGGCCTAATACAAGACAGAATGATATGATGACCTCCGCGCTACGGGTGCTCCGTGCATGCATGCAGTGACATGTCATATCCAAGGATTAGAGACTGTTGGATGTTGCTGTTTTGAGCATTGCTATATATTATTTTCATTATGTTATTTATTTATGATTATTTTTAGGCTCAGCAAAGATTTGTTGTCAGTTTGTGTTGCTATCTGCTTTCTTTAGCGTGGTTCTACAAGAGTTACAAGGGTCTGTAAATAGCAATGAAAACAATTGTCCACAGCAAATCATTTATATTAAAAATGTAATTTTTACCTTTGAATACTTCAGTACAAAGGATGTATTGAATAATTTAAGTGATAGGCTATATGTGTACACATATAAATCACACATATTCACATATATTTATATACACATATCAATCATTCGTCAAAACAGGGCTACATTTGATTGAATTATAAAAGTTATTTTTCGCAGATAAACCTATTACCCTGCCCCCTTAAAAAAACGGCTCTTTTGAACGGCTCTCGCAAAGGAACGGAGCCATAAGATCCGGCTTCCTTCAAAGAGCCATAATTCCCATCACTAATTCTGAGAGACACATTTCTTTTTTCAGAGATTTTGATAGGCTAAAACATCGAACTACCCGTTATCGTTGAAGCTCGGTGATTGGATGTTTTAGTCGCAATGCACGTTTGGATATGGGTGTTTATTGCGATGTGTAATCCGAAAATCTTTTAAAAATAAATAATAATAATACTTTATTCCGAGTGTTCTTGCTTTTCTCTTTGAGCTGCTGCTCGTCATCACAGCTGCTGCTCGTGCTCTGAAACTCACATGAGGAACAGGTTACACGCCGTCAGCGCTGAGACGTGATCCACCTTTGCTGAGTTCCGGATGAGAGCCACGTTCAACCTCATCCACCACAGCGGACCCGAGTTCCACTAAAGGCACGCCGGGAAGGGTTTCAGGAGCCACTCCACACTGGGCGAATCACTTCTGGGATCCTACTTTTGACCGCCGAGTGGATTTAGCACGAGAGGGAGCAACTCTTGCAGAGATAAAGAGTCGGAAGTGTGGTCCCGGCTCTCCTCTCGCCGCCCTTCTCGCCGCTCCTCACACCGCGTATCGCCGCTCCTCTTGCCGCTCCTCTTGCCGCTCCTCTTGCCACTCCTCTTGCCGCTCCTCCTCGCCGCTCCTCACACCGTGTATCCGCCGCTCCTCTCTGCGCCTGTGCAACCGGCGGAGATGTAAAGTGGATTAAATAGCCGGTGTAACGCGGTGGGATTACCTTCTCTACTCTGCTGTGCTGCTATAGCTGATGCCTGGTTCCACCTTGCTCCGGGAACAGCGTGGATACTGTTGTGCTGGACTGGGAGAATGGCGGGTGTCGTGTTTTCTGCTGTGCCTTTCTTGGCTGTGCTGGACAAGGAGAAGATCGCTAGTCGTCCTGAACAATCTACTGGATTCGGGTATGTTCTGCCGCCCACAGTGGACATCCCCTGTACAGTTTCGGAGGTGTTGCACAAACAATTGCTGGTTGGACATTCATTCCGGAAAATGTTTGTCTTTCTCACATGCCTGCCACGATGGTCCTTCAGAATTGTTTTTAAACTCTAATCTCACTTTCGCGAAGTTTGCTGGTGACTCTAGAACAGCTGACAATGTATGTGTGTTGATTAAGAGGAAAAGGTGCTTGGTATTTTTATTGTTGTTACTATCAGGAAATGTACAGCCAAATCCAGGTCCACCGAGCAGTATTAGTCAAATAGCTACTCCTGCTGATTTATATCTAGATCTGGGCTAGGTTTTTAATTCATTTTAAATGTGCGTAGTCTGTTACCTAAATTAGATTTTGTCCGTATTTGGGCGAGTTCGACTGATGCTGATGTCATTGTCTTATCAGAAACGTGGCTAGATAAATCCATTTTGGCCTCTGACATTTCCATAAATGGTTACAGTGTATATCGTACTGACCGGCCGAAAAAAGGTGGTGGCGTTGCCATTTATGTGAAAAATAAGTTTTGTGTAACTAATATGGTTTCCAAATCTGTTAGTAAACAGCTAGAATTTTTAGCCGTGAATATTGAGGTAACAAAGGGTCAACAGCTCATGGTGGTGGGCTGCTACAGGGCCCCTTCGGCTGTCAAGGACTCTTTATCGTCATTGGCAAAACTGTTATCACAGCTTTCCTACAAGGAAATAGTGTTGCTTGGTGATTTTAATTGGGACTGGTTAACTTCTGTGTCAGAGGATTTTAAAAAAAGACAGTCCTACTCGCCCAAATATTAAGTCCCCAAATAAATCCTCCTTAATTGATCTAATTTTAACAAATGTTCCACATAAATACTCATCTGTGGGAGTATTTGCTAATGATGTGAGTGACCACTGTGTTGTAGCCACAATTAGGGACACTAAGGTCCAAAAGGTTAAACCACGTGTCATCACAAAGAGAGACAAAAAACACTTTGTGGAGCAGGGTTTTTTACATGATCTGTTTGATTTTGATTGGGGTAGAATCAATTTGTGTGCTGATGTAGAAACTGCATGGTCTTATTTTTATCTTGGTTTTATGAAAATTATAGATAGACATGCACCTCTGCGTACATTTAGAGTGAAGGGACGAAACAATCCCTGGTTTTCTGCTGAGCTGTCCAGTCTCCTTCATGAGAGAAATAATGCTTGGGCTAAGGCTAGGAAATTCAGGCTCAGAGGTAGAATGGCTACATTTTAGGCAGCTAAGAAATAGCTTCACATCCTCAAATAACAAGTGCTAAATCAAAGTACTATTTGTCAGGTTACCACAGAAACCCTGAATAATCCTAGGAAGAATTTTGGAAAGCATAAAATCGATTTCCACTGGTGATATCCCCAAATGAGCTACCTCCGTTGCCTTACCATAGCATCTGGCCACTTATACTCAGACAGGGCTACTATGCTAAATTGCTTTAATGAGCATTTTGTGTCTTGTGGCTCTCTGTTTGGCGGTGTGGCTCCTGTGAACGCTCCAATCCTTGACTCTGAACAATGTGGTCTGGAAAACCCTTTCAGTTTTACTCCTTTAACTATTGGTATGTTCATGAAGCATTATCCAAGTTAGATCCTAGGAAAACCGGCTGGCTCCGGACAACGTAGAACCTTTCTTTTTAAAGATAGCTGCAGATTTTATTGCTCCCCTCTTACTTCTCTTTTTAACCTCTCCCTCAGCACGAACACAATTCCAAAAGTATGGAAGTCTGCTTATGTCTTGCCTTTACTGAAAGGAGGGGAGGCAACTATTTTAAATAACTATAGGCCAATCTCTAAATTGTCAGTTCTGGCTAAGGTGCTCGAATGCTTAGTGAGTGAACAAGTAAAGGAGTTTTTATGTATAAATGATATCCTGTCTAAACATCAGTCAGGATTCAGAAAGAAACACAGCACCATCACTGCGACAATGAAAGTGGTGAATGACATTACTAGTATTTTAGATAATAAGCAGAGTTGTGCAGCTCTGTTTATTGACCTTTCCAAAGCATTTGACACCGTTGATCATCGCATTTTAAAGCAGAGGCTACTCAGTATTGGCATATCCAGCAATGCAGTGGGGTGGTTTGTGAACTACCTCTCTGAAAGGTCCCAATGTGTTCATTTTGATGGACTGTCTTCTGAATGGTTAAACATTTCTAATGGTGTACCACAAGGTTCTGTTTTAGGACCACTTTTATTCTCCATATATATTAACAGTGTAGGTGATAATGTGGATGAAGCTACTTTACATTTTTATGCGGATGATACTGTGATGTATTGTGCAGGTCCCTCCATTAAAGAGGCTGTTGTTACATTACATTACATTACATTGCATTTAGCTGACGCTTTTATCCAAAGCGACTTACAATAAGTACATTAGACCAGGAAGACACAACCTTGAAGAAAACAGAATCATATAAGAACATCAGGTTTCAAAGAGCCAATCGTTTCAAGTGCTACTCAACTGGCTTTAGATAAGCCAGTCCTTTATTAGTATATAAGTGCTCTGTTAGCAGTTCTTTGTTAGTCATTCTATCGCTCGAAGTGGAGTCGAAAGAGATGAGTTTTCAGTCTGCGCCGGAAGGTGTGTAAGCTTTCTGCGGTCCTGATTTCAATGGGGAGCTCATTCCACCATTTTGGAGCCAGGATAGCAAACCCACGTGTTTTTGCTGAAGGGAACTTGGGTCCCCCTCGCAGCGAGGGTGCAGCGAGCCGTTTGGCTGATGCAGAGCGTAGAGCACGTGCTGGGGTGTACGGTTTAACCATGTCCTGGATGTAGGAAGGGCCAGATCCATTCGCAGCATGGTACGCAAGTACCAGTGTCTTGAAGTGAATTCTAGCAGTTACCGGAAGCCAGTGAAGGGAGCGGAGGAGCGGCGTGGTGTGGGAAAATTTAGGAAGGTTGAAGACTAGACGAGCCGCTTCATTCTGAATGAGCTGCAGAGGTCGGATGGCACATGCAGGTAGACCAGCCAGGAGGGAGTTGCAGTAGTCTAGGCGTGAGGTGACGAGAGCCTGGACCATAACCTGCGTCGATTTTTGGGTCAGCTGGGGGCGTATCTTCCTGATGTTGAAAAGCGTGTATCTGCAGCAGCGGGTTGTAGCAGCGATGTTTGCAGTAAACGACAGGTTGTTATCTAGGATAACACCCAGATTCCTTGCAGTCTGAGTCGGGGAAACAACAGAGGGGCCGATGTTGATAGTTAGGTCAAGAGAGGGACAATCTTTTCACTTCAGTTTTGTCAAGGTTGAGCTTGAGATGATGAGCGGACATCCACTGAGAGATGTCAGCTAAACAAGCAGAGATGCGTGCGACGACCTGGATCTCTGAGCGGGGAAAGGACAGAATTAATTGGGTGTCGTCAGCGTAGCAGTGGTATGAAAAACCATGCGGGCTAATGACAGATCCGAGCGAGTTTGTGTACAGGGAGAAGAGGAGAAGAAGTTAAATTACAAGCTGTTTTTAACACTATTCAGACTCAGCTCTCTGAATTAAAGCTTCTTTTAAATGTGGATAAAACCAAGGTAATGCTCTTTTCAAAAGCTAAAAAGACACCAGAGCCTGTTTTAGATATTGTAACTACGCAAGGAACAAAACTTGAAGTTGTTGCCTGTTACAAATACCTTGGTATCTGGCTTGATGATTGTCTCTCTTTTAAACTTCATGTCAATAACCTGCTTAAAAAACTGAGGGTTAGGCTAGGTTTCTTTTTCAGAAACAAGTCCTGTTTCTCGCTTGAGGCCAGGAAAAGGCTAGTCACTGTGACCTTTTTACCTGTGCTGGACTATGGTGATTTGTTGTATATGAATGCACCTGCCAATTACCTGAGCAAATTGGATGCTGCGTATCACAGTGCTCTGAGATTTGTCACAAATTGTAAAGCACTTACACATCACTGTACACTGTATACCAAGGCAGGTTTACCATCACTCTCTGTACGGAGGCTCAGTCATTGGTATACGTTTATCTATAAAGCTTTGTTGGGTAAACTCCCGTATTATATCTGCTCTCTGATAACACAGAGAGTTGCAAGCAGCTATTGTCTGAGGTCACATGATGTAGTCTTGTTAGATGTGCCAAGAGCAAGGACTGTCTTAGGTAAGACAGCTTTTATGTGCGCAGCTCCACTTGCTTGGAACAATCTTCAGCAAGAATTGAAACTGAGCAATCTCATTCCTCTGCATGTTTTTAAAGCTAGGCTAAATGAAATGCTTGCTGATACAATGGGCACTTGTAAATGTCTATAACTATGTATCCTGTAAATATAATGTATAATGTCCTTTATTGTTTTATGTTTCATGTGGAACCTATATGCTGCAGGTCTCCCTTGAAAAAGAGATCTATGATCTCAATGGGACCAATCTGGTTAAATAAAGGTTTGAAATGAAATGAAATGAAAGTCATCACATAACGGCATTGTAATACACGGTTCGGCTGCATTAAATATTACACATCTGCCGTAGTTCTTTATTTATAGAGCCCTGATTAGAAGACCTTTTGACAAACTTGAGGAAATGCCACCGAAACTGAATATGTGACGTGGATCATAAATATATCAGCAATTAAACAACGTCTTCAATTTCTCTTCACAAAATACGTCTTCCTTGCAGTATCTTTTATTTTTATTTTATATAATAATTTTATTTTTCAGTTAAAAATAAACAGACATTGCTCTAGATCAGTGGTTCCCAAACTTTTTGTGCCCAAGGCACACCAAAGGACAAGTAAAAATCTCAAGGCACACCTATTGTGCAAAATAGCCCTTATAACACGTGTTATCACTGATATCATGTAAAATATCTGTAAATGTGCATAATCATTTACTAATGCCAAATAGAGGAACAATTGTTATTTAAAAAAAAAAATGTTTTTATATATAGATATTTTGAAAAATTATTGATTCGAAATGATACAGTACTATTACGTCTGGGTCTCTGTGTTTCATTAAAGCTCGGCTCTGTGTGTGTGTGGAACGAGCCATTTTGGGTACCGGAGATCGTTGTTGTTAGCTTCTGGTGCTATCGAGCTACGCTAACGGATATAAGGAGTTTTTTCAACAACAACGTGGAGGAGAGTCCTCTCCTGTCAGACTGAGAGACTCAGTGAACTAAAGAACTCTCTCAGTGTTATCTCAGTGGGTCTTAAACGTTTTGGTCACCATTAATGTAAACAATTATTTCCGAGGCACACGTTTATCATTATAGTTATAAAAAAATAAGAGAATAAATTAAAAACAGATATGAAATACTATATGACATTAAAAAAAGAATAAAGTTTAAAAGGGAGTGATTTGTCAATATCCATAAAGAAAAAGTTAATCTGTTTACAGTTCTGTTTCATATGGGTGTTGAGAGATGTATCCATATCTCTTCATTTTGCTCTCAAAGTGCACCAGATTGATGCTTTTAACTTCAATATTTAAAAATCTTCCCGGGGGAGCTTGGTGTGAGGTCCACACACCACCTATAAAAATAGCACTTTACCCCTGCTTATAGGGGGTATATGGCTTATATGCTTATATGCGGCTTATATGCCGTGAGCTGATATCGAGCCTTCATTGTAACAGTCGCGGGTACATTGTGTATTTGCGTGGGGAGTGTTGCAGTAGAAAATTCCACTGTAGCGCCCGGTACATTAATGGGAAACCCTAAATGTTTGAGCACCCTCTATGAAACGTCAAGCTACCCCACAGCACCCCCAAAATAAATCTCTGGCGCCGCCACTGAGCCTGACTATTTGTGTTGGGGGGGGCCCGACTTTTTTTTTTCTCCAAAGGGGGGGCCTGACAGAAAAAGTTTGAGAACCACTGGTATAGACTGAGGAGTGACTCCCGTGAGGTTCATGTGTTTTCTTCACTCCGCTGGGAAACTGCTCTCATGTCAAGAAGCATCAGATCAGTGCATGCACTGCATCGTCCAATCAGTGAGCGATACACAGTAAGGGGGCGGGGCGAGTGTCTGAGGATTTCATCGAAGGATGGTCTGGTGGTTCCTCGGTTATAGCTCCTCCATTATCGCTCCTCGCTCCTCCAGCAAAAATAAGGCCATTGGGACGCTACTCAAGATGGCGCAGACAAATCAACTTCCGGTGAGACCGAGACCGAGGAGTGAGGAAATGAAAAATAAGAGAAGTGAGAAGGGCCCAGAGAGAGTTATGGGGGTTGTTGTTAGCATCTGGTGCTAGCTCGGAGCTAACGGAGATTAGAAGCCCCCCCCCCCCCCCAGAGGATGTGAGATCATCACAAATTAAACAGGCTCACATGAGAGGATACTAGATAAGTTTGCGCACTCATTACACTACACATTTTTCCTGGATTAGTTAACACCATAGTCCCTAATATATTTGTAGAAAGGCAGGAAATGGAATTAAATCGAGAACAATGTTTCATTGCGGAGGACCCCCTGTTTTGTGTCCCCCCCACTTCTCAAACCAAAGTTACACCCTTGCCCACGGCCCATGTGTCCTTACAGGACCAATCAACACAGGTGTTTCCACTTATTGGTTGATTACACCTCTTCTCAGCTCTAAGATGTGCTTGTGTGTTTGATTGACAGCTCTCCTCTCCTATGGCATCTCCACATCCATCTTCAAGGTAAGAGGCGGTCTAATTTGCACCTACTGTGTGCAAAGGGCCTTAATCCTCAATTATTTATAAATATGTCTATGATTTATACACAAAGGAAGACAAAAGATCTAAGAATTTGCCCACATTTCTTAAAGATCAAACATGGTTGTATTTCTTGCCGCTTACATTGTTTAAGAGGTAAAGCCCATATACTAATAAACTTAACAAGTGGCCTGGTATGAGGCTTGAGTGTGTTTAGTCAGCTAGCATTCACAATATAGATACAATGTTATTGAAACTAAATGGAATGCAGCCCTAATTGATTTTGACATTTCTGCTTTTTTTCGTAGACATGTATGACTTATGTGAATGTCTTGATGAGCAGGTGGACATACCTCTGTTTTCTTTTAATTGTGAATGATGACTTGTTGTGTTGTAAAGCGCTCTGAAGGGTTACAAAGACAGGAAAATGGCTATATAATTGCTGTTAATTCACATAGGCCGTTTGACAGGCTTCACTTCATTTTCTCTCATCATCTCATCAGGGAGAAGCGATTCAGCCGGTCTAATCACTTGTTGCAAAACTTACGGTGTACATATCTAAAACCTGGCTTACACTCTTTTTTCATCACTAAAACCACTGCTGTTGCATCTTTCTACTCTACATGATTTCACTTTGCAATCCGCCCCCCACAGCACTCCAGAACCTAATTGTATCACTGGACTTTTAAGGTATATCTGATATGAACTAATTATGAACACATGCCAATAATGTCACATTCTGTTAATCTGCCAAAGAAGGGAATGTTACTTGCTCACTTGAATGTGTGTAGTTTGAGGAATAAGGTGCATGAACTCTGGAATTTGGTAGAATCAAATAATATACACATACTGGCTATCTCAGAATCACACCTGGACTCATCTGTTGATGATTCAGAGGTTGCAATGCATGGTTACAATCTGTTCAGAAAGGATAGAGATAAGAATTGTGGCGGAGTTTTGATTTATGTACAAAATCATATTCCAGCTAAAGTACGATACGACCTAATGAAAAATGAAATAGAAGCTTTATGGTTACAAATACAATTGCCAAATTTAAAACCCATATTAATTGGATGCTGTTATAGGCCACCGAGTGCCAATTCAAACTATCTAGATGGTATTTGTGAAATGGTAGATAATACAGCTGAGTGTAATAGCGAAATATATTTCATGGGAGACCTGAATATCATTGCCTTCAATGAGAAATGCCCTATGTGGAACAAGATTGCATTAGCTGCCAAAATGTGTATATGACTCAGGTAATAACACATCACCAACCAGAAGGGCTACAAATAAACATGGGGCTATTACAACGACCTGCATTGACCACATCTATACTAACAGGCCAGAGCACTGCACTAAAGCGTTGTCACTCACAGTTGGCTTTAGTGATCAAAATCTAGTTGCTATCGTACGCAAGACCAAAATACCTAAGGCTGGCTCCAAGATAAATTATAGAAGGTCTTAAAGGGTTTAATCAGGAAAATTTGTAGAGGAGGTAAGAATGTGCAATGGTTTGATGTTTGCCATGAGGAAAACCCAGAAAAAGCACTGGGAGTATTTATGAAGTCTTTCATGGGGATTGCCGATCAGCATGTTCCTATGAGAAAATGGTCTGCCCGGTCAAAGTGTGCACCTTGGTTGAATGACGAGATGAGAAGTTTAATGGTCCAACGAGATGATGCTAAAAAAACTGCAGACAGAACAGGTTCTCTATGTGACAAACAACAACAACAACAAACTAAGAAATGCGGTAACCAAATTGAATAAATGTAGAACGAGGGAATACTACATGCAGGAAATCAGTGATTCTACGAATGATGGAAACAAATTATGGAAAATATTGAATAACATAATGGGGAGGAACTCAACATGCATCCTTCCTTTATAGAAACCGAGGGTAAATTCATTATCAAGCCAGCAGGTATTGCAAATCATTTTAATGATTATTTTACAAATAATCTAGATAAGCTGAGGAATGCCATGGGTGCAGTCGAGGACACAGTGTCACATCACATCATTAAAGGTCGTATCATGAGGGAAAAGCAGTGCATGTTTGAATTCCACAATGTTACAGAAGAATATGTTGAAAATATGTTTTACATCTGTCCGATGATAAATCTCCTGGGATTGACAACTTGGATGGTAAACTGCTCAAAATGACGGCCGAATACATATCCAAGCCATTGAGTCACATTTTTAATAAAAGAGATCTGGAAGGAAGCCAAGGTCATCCCATTACCCAGGGATAAAAGAAAATCCTTTGCTGGTTCCAATAGTCGACCGATAAATCTCCTCTAAATTAATAGAAAAAATAGTATACACCCAAATTCAATACTACTTTTCAAGTAACAATCTGAGAACGAACTACCAACATGCCGATAGAGATGGTCACTCTACAAGTACAGCACTTGCACAAATGACCGACGACTGGTTAACCCTCTGGAGTCTAAGGGTATTTTCTCGAATTTTTGATGTTTTCTTAAATCCCCTTTTAAATGTATTTCTTCTAACATGGCACCATGTGTTAAATATCAAAATGTTCAGGACAATCTCTGGTATTGCTATATATGCAAATTACTCACCTTTGAGCACTGTTTGATGAGATAAGTAGCTCAAAAGCTTAAAATGTTACATCCGATTTCAGAAAATCTTCAAAACTCAAAATGTACTCATGTGATCGAAATGTTTTGGTGTTTTAGATTTGGTTACCAAAGTCGTAGGATCACAAAAGCAGTGATATATTTGAATTACACTGTATATAAATGTGTAATTCATGTCTAAAATTAAAAAAATGTAATTCGAATTTTGAGTAAAACAAGTGTTTATCACTCTACTTTCACCACAGCAGGGACTGAGATACATTAGGACTGAACAATGACTTCATATTACATACCAAGGTTCATGTGATGTGTAAATACAAATTGAGCATTCAACCTTTTTTTTTCAACCAACAATTTATTATAAATATGTTTTTTTCAACCAACTATTTATATAAATATAAGAAACTGGAAAATCTAACTATTTACAATATTGAACATCAGAACTTTCAACCAACTATTCATTATAAATGTCAAGACAGTGTCAAGGTCTTTGTCTGTCTTCCAAGACAGTGGGTCTGGCTGCTGTGTAGGTGGGGGTGATGGTGCATGGGCTGCTGTGTAGGTGGGGTGTACAAGTGCTATACGAGACCTCCACGGGACCTCCTTGATGGCTGGGTTGAAGGTGATGGCTGTGGTGGAGCCTTTGTGCTGAGGTGTATCTTGACCTGGTGGCAGCCGCAGATGGAGGTGGAGGCAGCTGGAGTGATGCTGGTCTGCTGGTCCTTGGTGGTGATGGCTCTAGTGAAGGCCCTTGAGCCACAATAGATCTTGACCTGGGGGCCGGCACAGATGGATGTTGTGTGTGGCTGCTGGATAAACGCCGCCTGTGATAGGAAAGGAAAGGATGTTTCAAACTTCCTTTATACCTCCTTTAGCTTAGGAACCACTGGACATCCCTAACCGAAAGGAGAGGAGAAAATGCTGCCCCACAATGCATTGCAGCCGCAGCATTTGCCGTCACTCAACAGTCGGCCGTTCACGGAAACAACCGATTATGACCGAGAAATTATATCATGAAAGTTACGGTGCTTATTAAGCATTTTAAAACGTATGTGGTAAGTTGCCAAAGTGCTTTGTTTTGAACGTTCATCAGTATTATAATCAAAAAGAGAAATATGAATGTCAACATCTCAGTCTTTACTGAGCTGTGTGGAGTTTGTTCAACTTTTAAAAGATGTTTGAATGGTGTATACACAGTGATAGATATTAAGGACTAACGTTTATATTTTAAGATCTTTTCATAGTTCATACAATCATACGTATTGGGATCATTTGTATTAATGTGGACCGGAGGGAGAGGGTGACGAGCATAAGTTTCACTTTCCTTTTTTATTTCAATTCCAACTTTGGTCATGAAGAATATGTTTCTCTGTTGTCCACGTTCATAAGCAAAGCAACAGCATCAGAGCACGGTGCAGAGTCTCTAGATGAGTTTACAGTAGTCCCTCGTTCTTATTGAACATCCATGTTGTAGTCCGCTGTATAGAAAACTGTGGTTTCCATAGTTTCCCCACAGCAGCAGACGCACACAATGACGTCCACTGGCGCATCATAACCCGCAGTCTCTTCTCCTAAGTCCTTTTGAATTCTCCTATCCACTATCCCTTAACCCCGTGACGTTTCACTCAGAGGTCAAGGAATAGGAGATAGGGTTAGAATTTAGGAGCTGATTTTTGGATTATCGGAACGCAACCCTGGTCTCCCATCCCCCTCCCCCCACGGGAACTCCACCTTTCTCAAAGAATATGTACACACTTGAACCTGAACACACACATGCACGTGTGCAATATGTGGTGTAATGTGTTTTGGGGTCATAAAATACAATTACAACAGGATTGTATGGTTATGAATGCATAATAAGTTATTATGTAGTTAAAACAATATTTCGAACACAACATGGGTTGTTTTTATAGGCAATACTTTAAGCTTTGTTAGTTCCAGGTTTAATATGTGCAATACGTTTTGCAATAAACATTGAACCAGTCTGGCCCTTGAATAGTACCGATTTTTTTATTTTGGCCACTGTGTATTTGAGTTGACACCCCTGCTCTAGTAAGTCATACAGTATAAACTCAGAAATAGTATATCCTCCTTCTTGTGTGTACTTTAAAGGTGTTTTAATTAACCCAGATTTAGCAGTCTTAACAAGGCTGTGAAAATGTGTGTACTGTGATTTGGTGGGATCAGACATTTCAACATTTGAAAACAGTTAATTTTTAATAATGATATCCTGTATTGATCTTAATTATGTATTTGAAAAGCTTTTTATCAATTTATTTGGCGATCAGAATTAACAGCAAGATGCTATTTTACACTCCTAACCTCCGTCTAGAGACTATTTGTATATTCTGTGTACTTGTACATGTTTTTTATACACACTTTCAAGTTTTGGTTGAAATATGAGGGGGTGAGTAGTTGCATCATTCTTCCTGCAGGGGGAGTGACGGACCCATTAAGCAAAGTGACCCAGTATTCTCTTTCTGAAAGACAAAAAATATTATGTGTGCGTGTGTGTGTGTGTGTGTTTACAGACAGCCTGTGGATAAATCATGTGTGTGAGCACCTGCTGGGGGGCGGTGGCGGTGACTCTGCAGCTGCAACTACAAACCACCTGCTTCTGCCTGCTGAGTCTGTCAGATGTCAATGAGATGGATAATTGATCTAAAAACACATACCACCTCAGCGTCTACAAATATCAAAAACATATTTACTGTATGCCACAGGCAAGATATTCAGTCTTTAATGTACTTCATCAACCTACAGTAGCACTTGTAATCTGTTCTCATCCTGGACCCTACATGCGTGATTCACTCCTCCTGCTCTTAAATGGAGTCCAGACGATTCTGTTGTGTGAGATCATATGATGACTTGGTACTCTTCATCGTGATGATCTGGTGTAATTATAATCTGTGCACAGACACCTGTCGCAGACACCATAAACGGCTGTGATAGCTGTGTGAGGCTCAGTGAGTCTACACTGTATATTTAAATATAGAAGTCATTTTAAATATAGAAGAGCCTTGAGGTCATGTCACAAGCTTTATTCAGATATTCTACAAGTGGAACTGTATACGTTTGAGAAGATTTAATTATTAAGTTTGACACGTATCTGGAAAACCCCTAACCAGAAGGAAAGATTGATACCACTCTGATATGAAACTGAAGTTTGTTGGCTTGGCTCAGTATAAAGAATGGGAACTGATGGACAATGTTGAAAATAAAATGCTATTTGCATCCGGGTGACTATAGTGAACAACGCTATTTGAAACCAGGTAAAAATTGTGAACAATGTTATTTGCAACCAGATGACTATAGGTGATAATACTATTTGCAACTGGACAGTGTGGCAACATTGTTACTGGGCTAAATGTTAAAAGACATCTTTTTAAATGTTACATTAGAATGTCATTCATTTACAGGCTATACTGAACATACACACACCTTTTCAATATACAAACGTTTGCATTACTTTAAAAAATGTATTTTCATTGACCCGCACTTGCATCTTGCGGGAGAGAGTGAACATAAACTATAAGTGTACCATAGAGATAATGATTATTTTCATCAAGACGGAGATTACAATGATTTATTATGATTAATAATCAATGGTGCAAGTGACAAATTATGTTAATACACTTAAATAAAGAGACACATCTAATGCCAGGCTAGCTCATTCCTATTGTTTCGCTATTGTGCTAAGCTAAGCCAAGTGACTGCTTACTGTAGCTCCATATTTAGACGGATATAAGAGTTACCAAGAACAGAATGTGTATTATTTCATATGTAGAACAAAATTAATACATGAGGTTATTACTATGCCCCTCATTTAATTACTCCTTTCATCCATCTTTGAAAAGAGTATTGTGATAATACATCTAACTTTGAGAGAAGAGTGTAACTTCAAGGGCAATATTGGTTGATTTCTCATGTGCTTCTTTCTGAAATGTTCACCAATTTGATCAAAGGATGCCAGGCTCTCTCTGCACGATCCTGCACTATTCTCTACACCCTTTTCTCCCAGTCTCCCACTCGTTTTATGTTCCCTGTGTAGTCTTTCATATTCAGCCTCTCCATCTCTCCTCTCTCCCCTCCCTGTTTCTCATGGATCCCTCAGATCCTTCACTTCTAAAGATGTGTTTGTTCCCCTCTTTGCCTTCAAAGATGTGGCCTGCGTCACACAGGGGCCTAAAACGTCCTGTGATACACCGAGTGAGCAGTGAGGCTGATCACAACGACAGTGATTCGGCAAGGCCACATGAGGCAATGTTTTCCGGATGCATCAGCCTATCCAAGGTCAGACAGGGTTCACATGGCTTGTTCTCCAAAGAGGCAACATTCAATCGAAAGGTCATTTTCAAATGTGTGTTATGTAAGGCTTTGTGGAGAGGATTACAAAGGATAATAAATGTGACCAAACAGATCAAGTAAAAAGGAATGTGGCTGACATTTGGGGTTTTGTGTGGAGCTATTGGATGAATTGCCATGATATTTGATATGGACATAGATCTTCTGTTTAATTTTGTTTCAGTTTTGGGGTCTCCAGACTTCATCTACCCGTATGATCAAAGCAAAAAATTTCCTTTAATTAAAAAATAAAATACTCGCAACACTGATTCCCATTAGCTGAAGTAAGTTGTGTTTTCAGCTAGCAACATGCTAACTTGCTAAACGTAGACCGAGAGCATGTTTAACTTTATGTCTACTCAAAATGAGAATTGTTAGAATTGTCATTGAAAGCATGTTAGCATTACCATTAGCTTTTAGCCAAAACATACTGTACTGTAGCTGTGTCCAAATAAGCTTCAGTCTAAAACAGCCGCTAGCATGGCTATAAGACCGTTGGTGATGTATTGAATTGAAAAACTGGCAAAGAAATTATCTGGCCTTATAGAACTCACTGTTTTTCAAATTGATTTCTCCGTTCCAGTTATTGGCTACATTATACCAAACCATTTGACATGCCAAGAGAGATCAGAAGAGTAGAAGCCATCTGGACTTTGATTTAATGACTAGAGCCATTTTTCTTGCTGGGCTATATTTGAAACGATGATGATGATACACAGACAAAGATGTGCTGTCACTACCCAGTGACTAATGTTAGTGCGTTAATATTAGATTAAGCCATCGTCTGGAAACACATGTGTGCAGGGCAGCCTGGTAAATGTCAAAAGATAACATCAAATCCTCCAACTCATACGACCAAATAGGTTGATTGTTCAAGCGCTTATTACGACCAAATAGGTTGATTGTTCAAGCGCTTATTACAACCTATAATCACGTTTTAAAGTTTTCGACCTCTAGTGCTCCCGTTGACTGCAAACGCTCCAGTGGGTCGTATATTCACAAATAACCCTCTCTGGAAAATCCTGAATTGTAGGATAGTTTGGCCATTAAAATGCTTTTTGATTAGATTTCTAGTGAGAAGTGTATATTGTACTTTTAGAATCCAGGTCCTGTGGATGTGTAGGATCTATAGTTTGATTATTATTATTGATTATTTGAGGTCTCGCCAGGAGAACGTGTATATACTACGTCTTTCCCCCTATTGATTTCTATTGACGGCAGCGTCCATGTAAAGTCAGCGTCAACCAAAGAGATGAGCTCAAAGTGCAAGCTCTTTTAAGTGAATGACGGGAGCCGGCTCGAACGAGCCGTTTTTTTTGTTGTTTTGTTTTTGTTATGTAGGCCTAATACAAGACAGAATGATATGATGACCTCCGTGCTACGGGTGCTCCGTGCATGCATGCAGTGACATGTCATATCCAAGGATTAGAGACTGTTGGATGTTGCTGTTTTGAGCATTGCTATATAATTATTTTCATTATGTTATTTATTTATGATTATTTTTAGGCTCAGCAAAGATTTGTTGTCAGTTTGTGTTGCTATCTGCTTTCTTTAGCGTGGTTCTACAAGAGTTACAAGGGTCTGTAAATAGCAATGAAAACAATTGTCCACAGCAAATCATTTATATTAAAATGTAATTTTTACCTTTGAATACTTCAGTACAAAGGATGTATTGAATAATTTAAGTGATAGGCTATATGTGTACACATATAAATCACACATATTCACATATATTTATATACACATATCAATCATTCGTCAAAACAGGGCTACATTTGATTGAATTATAAAAGTTATTTTTCGCAGATAAACCTATTAACCCTGCCCCCTTAAAAAAACGGCTCTTTTGAACGGCTCTCGCAAAGGAACGGAGCCATAAGATCCGGCTTCCTTCAAAGAGCCATAATTCCCATCACTAATTCTGAGAGACACATTTCTTTTTTCAGAGATTTTGATAGGCTAAAACATCGAACTACCCGTTATCGTTGAAGCTCGGTGATTGGATGTTTTAGTCGCAATGCACGTTTGGATATGGTGTTTATGCGATGTGTAATCCGAAAATCTTTTAAAAATAAATAATAATAATACTTTATTCCGAGTGTTCTTGCTTTTCTCTTTGAGCTGCTGCTCGTCATCACAGCTGCTGCTCGTGCTCTGAAACTCACATGAGGAACAGGTTACACGCCGTCAGCGCTGAGACGTGATCCACCTTTGCTGAGTTCCGGATGAGAGCCACGTTCAACCTCATCCACCACAGCGGACCCGAGTTCCACTAAAGGCACGCCGGGAAGGGTTTCAGGAGCCACTCCACACTGGGCGAATCACTTCTGGGATCCTACTTTTGACCGCCGAGTGGATTTAGCACGAGAGGGAGCAACTCTTGCAGAGATAAAGAGTCGGAAGTGTGGTCCCGGCTCTCCTCTCGCCGCCCTTCTCGCCGCTCCTCACACCGCGTATCGCCGCTCCTCTTGCCGCTCCTCTTGCCGCTCCTCTTGCCACTCCTCTTGCCGCTCCTCTCGCCGCTCCTCACACCGTGTATCGCCGCTCCTCTCTGCGCCTGTGCAACCGGCGGAGATGTAAAGTGGATTAAATAGCCGGTGTAACGCGGTGGGATTACCTTCTCTACTCTGCTGTGCTGCTATATCTGATGCCTGGTTCCACCTTGCTCCGGGAACAGCGTGGATACTGTTGTGCTGGACTGGGAGAATGGCGGGTGTCGTGTTTCTGCTGTGCCTTTTCTTGGCTGTGCTGGACAAGGAGAAGATCGCTAGTCGTCCTGAACAATCTACTGGATTCGGGTATGTTCTGCCGCCCACAGTGGACATCCCCTGTACAGTTTCGGAGGTGTTGCACAAACAATTGCTGGTTGGACATTCATTCCGGAAAATGTTTGTCTTTCTCACATGCCTGCCACGATGGTCCTTCAGAATTGTTTTTTAAACTCTAATCTCACTTTCGCGAAGTTTGCTGGTGACTCTAGAACAGCTGACAATGTATGTGTGTTGATTAAGAGGAAAAGGTGCTTGGTATTTTTATTGTTGTTACTATCAGGAAATGTACAGCCAAATCCAGGTCCACCGAGCAGTATTAGTCAAATAGCTACTCCTGCTGATTTTATATCTAGATCTGGGCTAGGTTTAATTCATTTAAATGTGCGTAGTCTGTTACCTAAATTAGATTTTGTCCGTATTTGGGCGAGTTCGACTGATGCTGATGTCATTGTCTTATCAGAAACGTGGCTAGATAAATCCATTTTGGCCTCTGACATTTACATAAATGGTTACAGTGTATATCGTACTGACCGGCCTAAAAAAGGTGGTGGCGTTGCCATTTATGTGAAAAATAAGTTTTGTGTAACTAATATGGTTTCCAAATCTGTTAGTAAACAGCTAGAATTTTTAGCCGTGAATATTGAGGTAACAAAGGGTCAACAGCTCATGGTGGTGGGCTGCTACAGGGCCCCTTCGGCTGTCAAGGACTCTTTATCGTCATTGGCAAAACTGTTATCACAGCTTTCCTACAAGGAAATAGTGTTGCTTGGTGATTTTAATTGGGACTGGTTAACTTCTGTGTCAGAGGATTTTAAAAAAAGACAGTCCTACTCGCCCAAATATTAAGTCCCCAAATAAATCCTCCTTAATTGATCTAATTTTAACAAATGTTCCACATAAATACTCATCTGTGGGAGTATTTGCTAATGATGTGAGTGACCACTGTGTTGTAGCCACAATTAGGGACACTAAGGTCCAAAAGGTTAAACCACGTGTCATCACAAAGAGAGACAAAAAACACTTTGTGGAGCAGGGTTTTTACATGATCTGTTTGATTTGATTGGGGTAGAATCAATTTGTGTGCTGATGTAGAAACTGCATGGTCTTATTTTTATCTTGGTTTTATGAAAATTATAGATAGACATGCACCTCTGCGTACATTTAGAGTGAAGGGACGAAACAATCCCTGGTTTTCTGCTGAGCTGTCCAGTCTCCTTCATGAGAGAAATAATGCTTGGGCTAAGGCTAGGAAATCAGGCTCAGAGGTAGAATGGCTACATTTTAGGCAGCTAAGAAATAGCTTCACATCTCAAATAAAAAGTGCTAAATCAAAGTACTATTTGTCGGTTACCACAGAAAACCTGAATAATCCTAGGAAATTTTGGAAAGCCATAAAATCGATTTCCACTGGTGATATCCCAAATGAGCTACCTCCGTGCCTTACCATAGCATCTGGCACTATATCAGACAGGGCTACTATGCTAAATTGCTTTAATGAGCATTTTGTGTCTTGTGGCTCTCTGTTTGGCTGTGTGGCTCCTGTGAACGCTCCAATCCTTGACTCTGAACAATGTGGTCTGGAAAACCCTTTCAGTTTTACTCCTTTAACTATTGGTATTGTTCATGAAGCATTATCCAAGTTAGATCCTAGGAAACCGGCTGGCCCGGACAACGTAGAACCTTTCTTTTTAAAGATAGCTGCAGATTTTATTGCTCCACCTCTTACTTCTCTTTTTAACCTCTCCCTCAGCACGAACACAATTCCAAAAGTATGGAAGTCTGCTTATGTCTTGCCTTTACTGAAAGGAGGGGAGGCAACTATTTTAAATAACTATAGGCCAATCTCTAAATTGTCAGTTCTGGCTAAGGTGCTCGAATGCTTAGTGAGTGAACAAGTAAAGGAGTTTTTATGTATAAATGATATCCTGTCTAAACATCAGTCAGGATTCAGAAAGAAACACAGCACCATCACTGCCACGATGAAAGTGGTGAATGACATTACTAGTATTTTAGATAATAAGCAGAGTTGTGCAGCTCTGTTTATTGACCTTTCCAAAGCATTTGACACCGTTGATCATCGCATTTTAAAGCAGAGGCTACTCAGTATTGGCATATCCAGCAATGCAGTGGGGTGGTTTGTGAACTACCTCTCTGAAAGGTCCCAATGTGTTCATTTGATGGACTGTCTTCTGAATGGTTAAACATTTCTAATGGTGTACCACAAGGTTCTGTTTTAGGACCACCTTTATTCTCCATATATATTAACAGTGTAGGTCATAATGTGGATGAAGCTACTTTACATTTTTATGCGGATGATACTGTGATGTATTGTGCAGGTCCCTCCATTAAAGAGGCTGTTGTTACATTACATTACATTACATTGCATTTAGCTGACGCTTTTATCCAAAGCGACTTACAATAAGTACATTAGACCAGGAAGACACAACCTTGAAGAAAACAGAATCATATAAGAACATCAGGTTTCAAAGAGCCAATCGTTTCAAGTGCTACTCAACTGGCTTTAGATAAGCCAGTCCTTTATTAGTATATAAGTGCTCTGTTAGCAGTTCTTTGTTAGTCATTCTATCGCTCGAAGTGGAGTCGAAAGAGATGAGTTTTCAGTCTGCGCCGGAAGGTGTGTAAGCTTTCTGCGGTCCTGATTTCAATGGGGAGCTCATTCCACCATTTTGGAGCCAGGATAGCAAACCCACGTGTTTTTGCTGAAGGGAACTTGGGTCCCCTCGCAGCGAGGGTGCAGCGAGCCGTTTGGCTGATGCAGAGCGTAGAGCACGTGCTGGGGTGTACGGTTTAACCATGTCCTGGATGTAGGAAGGGCCAGATCCATTCGCAGCATGGTACGCAAGTACCAGTGTCTTGAAGTGAATTCTAGCAGTTACCGGAAGCCAGTGAAGGGAGCGGAGGAGCGGCGTGGTGTGGGAAAATTTAGGAAGGTTGAAGACTAGACGAGCCGCTTCATTCTGAATGAGCTGCAGAGGTCGGATGGCACATGCAGGTAGACCAGCCAGGAGGGAGTTGCAGTAGTCTAGGCGTGAGGTGACGAGAGCCTGGACCAGAACCTGCGTCGATTTTTGGGTCAGCTGGGGGCGTATCTTCCTGATGTTGAAAAGCGTGTATCTGCAGCAGCGGGTTGTAGCAGCGATGTTTGCAGTAAACGACAGGTTGTTATCTAGGATAACACCCAGATTCCTTGCAGTCTGAGTCGGGGAAACAACAGAGGGGCCGATGTTGATAGTTAGGTCAAGAGAGGGACAATCTTTTCACTTCAGTTTTGTCAAGGTTGAGCTTGAGATGATGAGCGGACATCCACTGAGAGATGTCAGCTAAACAAGCAGAGATGCGTGCGACGACCTGGATCTCTGAGCGGGGAAAGGACAGAATTAATTGGGTGTCGTCAGCGTAGCAGTGGTATGAAAAACCATGCGGGCTAATGACAGATCCGAGCGAGTTTGTGTACAGGGAGAAGAGGAGAAGAAGTTAAATTACAAGCTGTTTTTAACACTATTCAGACTCAGCTCTCTGAATTAAAGCTTCTTTTAAATGTGGATAAAACCAAGGTAATGCTCTTTTCAAAAGCTAAAAAGACACCAGAGCCTGTTTTAGATATTGTAACTACGCAAGGAACAAAACTTGAAGTTGTTGCCTGTTACAAATACCTTGGTATCTGGCTTGATGATTGTCTCTCTTTTAAACTTCATGTCAATAACCTGCTTAAAAAACTGAGGGTTAGGCTAGGTTTCTTTTTCAGAACAAGTCCTGTTTCTCGCTTGAGGCCAGGAAAAGGCTAGTCACTGTGACCTTTTTACCTGTGCTGGACTATGGTGATTTGTTGTATATGAATGCACCTGCCAATTACCTGAGCAAATTGGATGCTGCGTATCACAGTGCTCTGAGATTTGTCACAAATTGTAAAGCACTTACACATCACTGTACACTGTATACCAAGGCAGGTTTACCATCACTCTCTGTACGGAGGCTCAGTCATTGGTATACGTTTATCTATAAAGCTTTGTTGGGTAAACTCCCGTATTATATCTGCTCTCTGATAACACAGAGAGTTGCAAGCAGCTATTGTCTGAGGTCACATGATGTAGTCTTGTTAGATGTGCCAAGAGCAAGGACTGTCTTAGGTAAGACAGCTTTTATGTGCGCAGCTCCACTTGCTTGGAACAATCTTCAGCAAGAATTGAAACTGAGCAATCTCATTCCTCTGCATGTTTTTAAAGCTAGGCTAAATGAAATGCTTGCTGATACAATGGGCACTTGTAAATGTCTATAACTATGTATCCTGTAAATATAATGTATAATGTCCTTTATTGTTTTATGTTTCATGTGGAACCTATATGCTGCAGGTCTCCCTTGAAAAAGAGATCTATGATCTCAATGGGACCAATCTGGTTAAATAAAGGTTTGAAATGAAATGAAATGAAAGTCATCACATAACGGCATTGTAATACACGGTTCGGCTGCATTAAATATTACACATCTGCCGTAGTTCTTTATTTATAGAGCCCTGATTAGAAGACCTTTTGACAAACTTGAGGAAATGCCACCGAAACTGAATATGTGACGTGGATCATAAATATATCAGCAATTAAACAACGTCTTCAATTTCTCTTCACAAAATACGTCTTCCTTGCAGTATCTTTTATTTTTATTTTATATAATTTTATTTTTCAGTTATAAAATAAACAGACATTGCTCTAGATCAGTGGTTCCCAAACTTTTTGTGCCCAAGGCACACCAAAGGACAAGTAAAAATCTCAAGGCACACCTATTGTGCAAAATAGCCCTTATAACACGTGTTATCACTGATATCATGTAAAATATCTGTAAATGTGCATAATCATTTACTAATGCCAAATAAAATGTGACAAAGACAACTATATTACTCATGAAATATTTATTAACGAAATATTTCAGAAATGTATTTGAAACGTTATCAAATTAGGCTTCATCAAAGCAGCAACACACTCATTTAAACCAGACAGGTCACAACATTAAAAATGAGACAAAGGAAATTCAGCACAGAGAACTGTCAATGCAAGGAAGCTGCATTGTCCATGGTCCTGAACTACAAATTAGAAATGTAACATTTCAGCAGAGATGGGGTCGTTACTAAAAAAAAGTAATATATTACATATTACTTTAAAAAAGTAATATATTACACTACTTCGTTACTCTCTACATAAAGTAACTCGTTACTTTACTCGTTACTTTACTCGCAGGGCCGGCCCGCCCCTCCCTGCAAGCAGATCACGCAGACTGCTAAAGTTTCAAATGTTCTCTTTAGTTCAGTTTCCATTGTCGCATAAGACTGATCCAGATCCTGAATGTTTTCCTATCTGACCATGGCTGTTCTCTGTCTCCTGCTATCTGTATATTTTGTGCAGTCTATCTCTGCTCACTCTGTTGCGTCGGCGTGTTCTCCTGCGTGTTGGCCATGTGTTGCACTGGAACCAGACACCGCAAAGACTTCAGCCGAGCACATACGAACTGCGCATGCGTGAGTGGCAATAACTCCTTACCAGCAGGTGGCGGTAGTGTGTATTCGTCATTCAAAACAGGCAACAACCGGAAGACAGAGAAGAAGAACAGACTGTGATATAAACAAACAACAAATAGCATGTGCGGTAGCTCCACCTTAGCATGTGTTCTTTGCAGGTGCTTGTTGAGGTTTGACGTGGTGTTTACAGCAGTGGATAACAGCTTCTGGCCTGGACACAGTTTGCACCTCACCGTCACATTCCTGTCTATTCTTCGGATGAACTCAAAATAATGGGCATACCTCCACCCCTCGAGAGTTATCACTGACTCAGCCATGTGTATGCAGCACTGCACGTGGAGATGTGGACGCGCAAGTCGCGCAGATTACGTACATATAAACCTACAAAGTACTGATATAGTAAATTAATTTATTTTTATTTTTGTGTAGTTGTATATTGCAATAATAAGGTATGGTTGTCACAAAATCCCACGGCACACCCGGACTTGCCTCACGGCACACCAGTGTGCACACCGTTTGGGAACCACTGCTCTAGATAACAGAACATACAACAAAACATGTAACAACAAACAACTACACAAAACATAACTGGGGGGGGATGCAAAGATGACTTCCTAAGACAGCTGATTGTGACATACACAGGACATTAGATACACAATACATTACACAGGAGATGCCATATTGACAGGGTCAGATAGGAGAGCTGCGGGCAGTGAACCATAATCATCCTGTCTCTCCTCAAAATCCCCCAGCAGAGAAGCTGCATGCTCCATGTTCAGTAGGTCCAGATACTCCCTCAGCCATGAGTCCCTAGTGAAGCAGGCTGGTTTGCGTTCCTTCCAGCTTAGTAGGATGAGTCTTTTTGTGGCTAAACAGCTCAATGTCCAGAGCCGATCAGCAGTCCTTGCAACATTGCCATCTGGCTTGAGCCCCAGTAGGCATGCAATGGGACATGTAGGGAAATTAACTTTTAAAGATTCAGACATTAATGATATTACTTCTGACCAAAGTTTTTTTACCGCTGGGCATTCCCAGAGTAGGTGCAACAATGTACAGTACCTCGCTTTCCACATTCAGGCCAGCATAAGTCTCTGTTTTTATTGTCCATCTTGGATTTTGTAACAGGGGTGATGTATGCTCTATTGAGAATTTTGAACTATGATCCTGAATCTTACACATTTAGAAGAGAACATAGCTGACCTCCAAATAGAGTTACATTGCAAAGCAGACAAAGAGATATTCAAGTCATGCTCCCAGGACAGTTGGACAGGAGAATAGGTATTTGGGGCAGCCCTAGATAATAATATATAAATATTAGAGACCACCTGATGATATGATTACTTTCTTGAGGCGCTGGTCCTCTTCCATGAAGCAGGCATGGCTCCCTCCTTACATTTTGTACTAATAATAGATGCTATTTGTGCATATGATAGAAAAGATGAGTCTGAAAGACCATAGGCCTACTGATTTTTGAGTTGTTGAAATGGAAGGGTTTGGTCTCTATATATATTTCCAATTGTAGTAATACCAGCCTTCTGCCAGATATTATTACCTAAGGTGCCTCCTCCTGCAGAAAGACAGGGGTTACTCCAAATAGGGCAATATGGTAAAGAGAGCCCCTCTATATTGAGTCTCCTGTGCAGTTGCTTTACAGTAGAGCATGAAAAGCCGATGATGGTATTATCCATTGAGGGTGGTGGTTTTGGGCAGTACCACATGGATGCCAGAGATATGTTTTGGTTTACAGACATGATGGATTGCTCCAGACATTGCCAACTGCCTACCGGAGAGGCACTTTTGTACGCCCACGATAATGGATACTTTACGTTGAAGGACAGATAATACTGGAATACATCCGGGACTCCCAAACCTCCCATTGATCTTGGAATGATCAACTTATTATGTGCGACTCTGGATTTTTTATTATTCCAAAGGAACTGAGTGAATAGGGATTTGATATCTTTAAACCATTTTAGTGGGAATTCAAGAGGGATAGAGGAGATAATATGAGAAAGCCTTGGGAGAACATTCATTTTCAAGGTTTCTGCTCTGCCCCATAGAGAAAGTGGTATGGCCATCCATCTGTTAATGTCCTCCTTAATGGACTGGAAAATAGCAGGGCCGTTAAGGCTAAAGATTTTAGAGATAGGAGAGACAATGTTAATTCCCAAATACCTCATTCCATTTGTTTTCCAAATAAAGGGGGTGTTCATTAGATTGTGCTTATATGTATGAGTTAAGTTTAAGATGGCGCCTGTGTCGGCAAGCCACTCCCTCAGCTCTCTGCCTTTAGCTATCCTGTTTTTGTTTTATGTTTGTCAGAATGTCCCTGCTCTGCTTGTCTATGATCGCCAAGCTCTCCTGCACCTAAGACCCTCACTGGAGTTTATACTGCTGGCCAAACCTATATCTGGCAACCGTAAATCGGCACAGGTATGTGGGAATATCTGACAGTAGAGGGGGCTCTACTGTCAGATATTCCCACATACCTGCGCCGGTTGCCCTGCATCCTGCCTCACCGAAAGCGCTTTAGGCGACGGGGAAAGCATGGTGGTGCGCTTGTCCATCAAAAAGCACACCTGACGGCTTCTTCCGTGACTTATCCACGCATCAGATATCATGGCCCTCCCGCTGCACGCCATCCGAGGGTTTGGTGGATTCGCCCTGTCTTTCCGGAGCTGCGGCCTCTGCTGGGCCCGCTGGCAGCTCCTCCTGCCCGACTGACTGCTCCCAGTCCGCGCGGCGTTCAACACGCACATCTTCGTCAGCTGAGACGCACTACACCTTCGGCCAGCCCGGAGAGAAAACTCTGCATGGCTTAGCTAAATGCTAGGTCAATAGCAAACAAGACGTTCCTGTTAAACGACTTCTTCACCTCTCATGATCTGAATTTAATGTTCCTGACGGAGACCTGGGTCCACACCGGCGAGTATGTACCGTTTTCTGAACTTCTTCCTCCCGACTGTACTTTCTTCAGCTCCCCCCGTACCACCGGCCGTGGTGGGGGTATAGCTTCAGTGTTTAGAGCTAATCTCCAATGCTGTTTGCGTCACCCAGTAACTAGCTATGCTAGCTTTGAGTTGCAGCTTTTTGAATTGAACCTAGCCTCGCCTATACTCTGCGCAGTCGTGTATCGTCCGCCAAAGTACAATAATGATTTTATAACTGACTTTTCTGACTTTCTGTCCGGGATCATGGTGAAATATGATCGTGTTTTGATCTGCGGAGACTTTAATGTCCATGTGTGCTGCGAGTCTAAACCTGTGGTTAGGGATTTTTTAAACCTCCTCGACTCTTTCGGTCTTATTCAGTCTGTGGCTGGCCCAACACATGATAAAGGACACACCTTAGACTTAGTATTATCGTTTGGATTGTCTATCTCTGTGGATGAAATCTGTGTAGGAACACGTATCTCAGACCATTTACCGGTTCTGTTTACAACCTTGATCCCTTCTGTAGGAGTTGAATCACGTGCTCTTGCGCGTTGTCTGCGTTCAATTAACCCCTTGACTGCCTCACAGTTTTCAGATGCTTTTAATACTTATCCGATTTGTAAATCAGAGGTGAACTGTGCGTTTAGTGCGGATGAGCTTATCTCTTTGTTTGATTCGACATGCACACTAATACCGGCTTCCGTTGCTCCTTTTACGCTTAGACGCAACAAAGTTCTCTCAGAGCCGTAGCTCAATGATTGTACTCACGCTTTTAGACGCGCTTGTAGGCATGCAGAGAGAAAATGGAAAAAAAGGATCCTTAGAAATTCTTCGTGCTTGCCTTTCCGATTGTCAGACGGCAGTTAAAGCAGCCAAAACAGAGTATATTTCTCTGTTAATCTCCAAAAATAGCCATAAACCTCAAGTTCTTTTTAATGTCCTCAATTCGATCATTAATCCTTGTGATGCTTCTCCAATTGTGCCATCAACTACTCTCTGCGATACATTTCTTAAATTTGTTATCGAAAAAGTATCTGCTCTTAGGCTAGCCTATACTAATGCTACCCCAGATCCTGCTCCCTTTCTGTGCCCTGCTGTCCTCAACCATTTTTAGCCTGTATCCCTCTCTTCTCTCTCGGAAGTAGTCAAGCACCTGCGGCCGACAAACTGCACCTTAGACAGCATTCCCTCTCGCTTCTTTAGAGATGTTTTTGAATCAGTTGGAGCAAGTGTTTTATTGCTTGTAAACACTTCTCTTAGCTCAGGATGTGTCCCAGCTGCCTTCAAACATGCCGTGGTTAAGCCACTACTTAAAAAAAAAAATCTCGATCCCTCCATTCTCGCAAATTTCAGGCCCATCTCCCAGCTACCTTTTTTATCTAAAGCCCTGGAGCGAGTAGTCTACGCCCAGCTGCAGTCATTTTTAACCACGCATGGTATCCATGAAAAATTTCAGTCTGGCTTTAAACCTATGCATAGTACTGAAACAGCCCTTTTAAGAGTTTGTAATGATCTGCTCTTAGCCGCCGACTCAGGCAGCCCAGCTGTCTTGGTGCTGTTAGATTTAACTGCTGCCTTTGACACTGTGGATCATAGTATCCTGTTGTCACGGCTTGAACAGTCATTACAGGCTCTGCTGGTTCAGGTCTTATTTGACGGACCGTAGCTTCACAGTGCAGTTAGGTGTTTTCTCCTCTGCCAAAGCCCCTCTTATCTGTGGGGTTCCCCAAGGCTCGATTCTGGGCCCCATCCTTTTTCTATTGTACATACTGCCCCTAGGTTCAATTCTTACAAAACATAATATCCCCTTCCATTGTTACGCTGATGATGTACAGATCTATCTTCCTCTCAATCAAAATGCCAACTCATTACAGCAGTTGAAGGACTGCTTAACAGAGATTAAATCTTGGCTGAGCCAAAACTTCCTCACCCTTAATGAGAGTAAGACCGAGGTCATCTTTTTTGGACCCCAACCAACAGTCTCCCCGGTTGATATTCTGGGCTCCCTCAATAAAAATATCTTCCCCTCTGTTATGAACCTTGGAGTGACCTTCAACAGCGCCTTTAAATTTGATAAGCAGGTTAGCACTGTAGTCAAGACCTGCTTTTTCAAAATACGACTATTGGCTAAGACCAAGTCGTTTTTATCTTTTAAAGACCTAGAAAGGGTTATTAATGCCTTTGTTACCTCGAGACTGGATTACTGCAACGCTCTGTATGTGGGTATGGATCAGGCCTCAATTAGACGCCTCCAGCTAGTTCAGAATGCAGCTGCACGTCTTCTCACTGGCCATAAAAAGCACGACCATATCACCCCAATTCTGGCTTCATTGCACTGGCTTCCAGTTCGGTTCAGAATTGATTTTAAACTCCTTTTATTTGTTTTTAAAGCCCTAAATGGGCTGGCTCCTGCCTATATAGCCGAACTCCTCCATCGCTACACCCCAGGCAGAGCCTTAAGGTCAGCTGATCAGCTGTTGTTGATAGTGCCTAACCCCCTAAACACACCAGGAGCGTCTGCGCCGCGTTACGTTGCGGCTGCGCCGCGCTGCGCCCTCCTCCTGCGACCTAACACACCAGGCGCGTTTCAAAACGTTGCGGAAGCGGAGCGTCGTGTGTGCAGCCTGCAGTTCTTCTTCTTCTTCTTCTCTTTAATGGCGAATAGCTTCCACTTGGAGCATATATCGCCACCTACTGTTGAGTTATTAAATGTTCATATTAAATCCTTATCCTCAAACTAGTGCTTTTGAGGAATATGAAGATCAGCTTGTTTGCTTCATTTCTTGATTTACTTTACATATATTGACTTGAAATCCATGTCCTTGATGTTGAGTTGTTCCAGTGCAGTTTTCAGAATGAGTCTTTGCCTTGTATATTCCGGGCAGCTAAAAAATACATGATGTATTGTCTCTGGTTGTTGGCAACCATCACAATTGCCATTTGGATGTTTTCCAATCAGATGCAGTGATGAGTTTAATCCAGAGTGACCCAATGTTATCCTGCTGTTAATGCTCTGTTCTCTTCTACTACTCCCCCAGGTGCTTCCTGTTCCCACTTCCCGTTGTATCTGGTATAAATGTCTTTGATGTTAGCCTCGCAGTTGTTGTTGATTTTTGAATATTTCCTGGACATTTGTACTTCTACAAGTAAGTAGGCTACGTAGTTAAATAGTTTATGTTTGTGTCTGTTTAAATCGGGTTTATTGTTGTTATTTCCTATGTTGTTGTGTTGTAGACTACAGACACAGTTAATAATAATTGTAATATTCCAGTTATAAATGATATGAATCAAAGATGTGTTGCTGTATTTTAGTGGTAAAAAAATATGCATTCATCATCATAATTATTCTATATATATATAATTTACAGTGCCTGTAAACCGGAGGAGAACGCTGGCATGTATTCTCCTACTTGAAAGACTACGGGGGGATGGGGGGAGCCGGTTTTGGGTGCACCCCCTCAACCAGCAAAGGAGACAACAAGGTGATTTTCATCACCTCGTGGCTGAGCTGAGGCTGGACAGCCAACGACATCACCAATATTTTCGGATGAGTGCAGAGCAGATGGATGAACTGCTGTCCCTCCTGGGCCCTGAACTGACCAGACAATCCACAAATTACAGAGCTGCCATTGAACCCAAGCAGAGACTGGCTGTTGCACTTAGGTCAAATGCCCATTTCACAGACAATACATCACTGACCACAAATTTAATAAAGGTTTTATTTTTTAACAATTTCACCCCAAACAACACTTTAAACAGAAACATCAAATATAAACAATCAACACAAAAAAAGTAACTATTTACAGTAAAAAAAACAATGAACTCAATTGCTCAACTATTGTTCGTAAAAAGACTCCTGCCAAGCTGAGCTACTGCTGGAGGACAGCATGTCTGATGGCCTTGTAGGTGTTGATTAGGCGCGTGGGGGTTGGGGTACACTTGGCCGAAAGGCTACTGGCCTGGAGGTGTGAATGGAATGTTGAGTGGCGGGGGGATGGTCAATGGGCTGCCAATGTTGCTGGTGTTGGGTGTCTCTTTCCAAGTTGTGGAAGGTGTTTAAAATACAGACTTTTGCCTGATGTTTTCTGTCTTTGTCCAGTCTTTGCAACATGGGCACAAGACTGAGAGCAAAGTAGTATGACTCCTCTAATTCTGAGTCTGGCATGTGTGGTGCAGTTGGAGGTTCCTGCAGTAGAGATATCAGCTGCTCTCCAAGGTCTGTGCTCTGTGGCCTCCTCCTTGTGTCCCGTGTGGAACGCTGGGCCGCTGCTGGTGTGGAAATGGGATCCCTGGGGCTACGGGACCTAGAGGGCCTTTGCCTCTCTGCAGAGGTTGTGGGTACCAGAGGTGGTGGGGCTGGAGATCCACATGATGTCCTGGCATGTTCCTCTGTTTCCAATGACAGGGGTGTAGATGCTCTCTCCATGTCTTCTACAGGGGAAGGATTGCTCAAGCTGCTTTTTGAACTATATGAAAAGAAACAACATGAAAACAATTAAAACCTTTTTTCTGGGGATTAATTTATGCAATAGGAACATATTTATGTAATTTAAAATAAAGTCTTTCATACCCTTTGCAATACATCATCACAAATTACAAAATTATATAAATTAAAATATGTGCATACATACCTCCTTTGCTGTACATAGGGCAAAAGGAAGGACATTATGTCTGTATACTTCCAGCCCTTTTGCGTGCCGCCTGCAGATCCACTTGGGAGAGATTTCTTCCTGTTTTTAACAAAAGCATCCCAAAGTGACTTCCATCGTGCCTTGCCTTGTCGACTGAAACAAAGAATAGATTCAGATTAATAACATGATTTCACATATTTTTCTTTGCTTTTTTTTACCCTTCAGATACTTGGCTTCCAGGGACTCATTGGTCAGCCTAGCATTCAGCTATAGCCTAGGATGCGCTACTGTGTATGTAATACAATTTATAATAAATGGTTTTGTCTGACAAATGACTGCCAAATTATTCTTGTCTGTCCTCACAATTTATCTGACTATAAATGCAAGATTTTCCACCACAGCATACTGTATTTAAACATTATTGAGAGTATTTTGGGTAGTTGTTATAACACATGAATAAAAACAAACTATAATACAAAAATATAATATCATTATAAAGAGTTAAACACAACTGTATTGATCCCTGGGCGAAATTCACAAGATAAAGTATAGTTAAAAAACCAATATTTATAAAAATATAAATACAAAATAATAATAATATAATAATATTATAATCTTGATATAGGAAATAAGATCTTACTTTATTGTGAAATGCAAGTTTACTGAACAGTTTTTTAACGACTTTCACAAGATGTGAAACTACTGAATGGCTCTGTACTGTACCTACAAGTATTAATTAACTTTAAAACATTAATATGTAGTTGTTACCTTCCACTCCACAAACTGCAGCGACTAAAAACCAGGCCTTGTCCTTTCTGATGTTGTCCTCGTAGTAAGCATTGGTTACATCGTATACAATGGTGTGTTTCTCCACTTCTATTATGAACACCTCGTCGTCCATTGTGCGCATCGTAGTGGAGGTGTTGTGATGAAGGAGGGGGGTCTGCTAAATTAGTATATATGCGGGCTGGGCCCGGATGCTCACCTTTCCACTTCCTGCGAGGGGGGGGCTGCCTGCCCGACCTTACCTTACGGCTGCGCCGCGGCAAAAATAGGATTCATCCTAATTTTAGAGAAGCGCTGCGCCGAGCCGCTTCTGGGACGCGTCTGAGCCGTAACGCGGCGCGTGTGGTGGAACAGCACCCATTGACTAGAGTGGCCGCGATCCTTACGACCGCCGCGGCGCGGCCGTAACGCGGCGCAGACGCTCCTGGTGCGTTTAGGGGGTTAGACCAGGCTTAAAACCCGAGGGCATCGAGCTTTCGCAGCGGCTGGCCCTAGGCTCTGGAATACTTTGCCCCTCCATGTGAGGTTGGACCAGACCCTGGGGGTTTTTAAATCAACACTTAAAACTCACTTATTCTCTTTAGCTTTTGTTTAATTATCTATTTATTCATTTATTTATTTAGTTGTTTATTTATTCATTTAGTTCTTTATTTTAATATTTATAACATAACATAGGATTTCATAAAGTATTTTTAAAATAGTTTATACATTATTCAAATATAGGAATAGTAGATAGGATTACTTAAAATATAGTACCTTATATATTAAACTGTATGCCCAGGCAAATATATTAATGCGGAAGTTTCACAAGTGCTCTGTAGATGTCAAGGTATCACTTTTTAAAGCTTTCTGTACACCATTGTACACGGCTCACCTGTGGAGTAACTACAAGGCTAGAAGCATGCAAAAATTAAAAGTTGCATACAACGATGCTTTACGGTTGCTGCTGAGGGTACCGAGATGGCACAGTGCCAGCCAGCTGTTTGTTAGCTTGGGGGTACCTACTTGTCAAGCACTTTTAAGAAAGTTAATGTACAGATTCATGTGTCGCCTGGAAGACTCGGACAATAATGTTATCTCGATTTTAATTAACCCTCTGAAGAGTTCTACCCGGTTCTCTTCCATGATTTGGAGACATTGGCGCAATAGCCTCTACAGACAGTGAGCATGTGTTTGCTCGCTGTGATTGGACTGATTTTATGTTTTTATCTGTTTGTTTTTATCTGTTTTGTGTTTAGCATTTTATCTTATTTATTGATGAGTGTTTTGTCTTTTTGTGATATGGACCTTGAGTCTGAAATAAAGATTGGAAATTTCATATTTTTTCCCTTTAGACCCTTGCGGTTTATTCTTAAAAATCCTTACCCTTACACCCCCCATTTTCCCTCTGCTGGTCTATGGCCTTGTAGAGGGTAACGGGGTACAGAGTCGCTTAGATAAGCGGGGGAGTGCATCTGACGAAGAGATAGGTTGTTGTGCTCCCTATCTCTGTTTCTTATCCTATATCTAATAGAACTGCTCGGGTCTTAATAGATTGAGTGGGGAAGTTCATGAGATCTTTCAAGAGGGTTATCAAGAATAACTTTTATCCAATGACCTTTTCCCTCTCTGTCTGTGTCTGTGTATTCTCTTGTTCCGATTAACCCAGCCAAATCTTTTTTTTTGTATCTATATCTACACCGGGATCCGGAGTCGAGGCTGATCCTCTTGCTGTAGTCCTATGTCTTGGATCCTCTATCCTGAGTTCTGGATTAAGTCGTGGACTTCGGGTCGTGGCTGAACCTGTCTCTGCGGTCCTGCCTTGGGTCTTGTCATGCTGCTTCCCTGATGGCTTCCACAGGATTGTAGCTGACATCCTCGTGGATTCATCTTCTTATTACAGACACATGCATTTCCTAACATTCGGTCTATATGCTGTAAAATGTATTATCTCTTCGATTTACACACGGCATCTATTGCACCTCTGTCCGTCCTGGGAGAGGGATCCCTCCTCTGTTGCTCTCCCTGAGGTTTCTCCCATTTTTTCCCCTTAAACTGCGGGTTTTCTCTGGAAGTTTTTCCTTGTACGATGTGAGGGTCTAAGGATAGAGGGTGTCGTTTTTCTCATACTGATAATCTGAACAATCTGTGCTGTTGTTTTTGCTGTAAAGTGTCTCTACTGGGGGTGTAACGGTATCCGTATTCGTCCCGTACCGTCACGTCATACAAGAAGAAGAAAAGTTAGTATGGCGATTTCAGATAACACACAGGAGCTAGAACCCACCAGCTTCTTTTAAATCAGCTGTGTGGGAACATTTCGGGTTCCCTGTGGACTACAATAACGATGAAGTGTGCGAGTGGTGGATCCGACGAGGACGGCGTGTGTCGGCGTTGTTCTACAGCGGTACGGTATGCTAATGGGAACACACGCCAAACATGCTAAATCATATCAGAAGGGATCACCCAGATTTGCCAATCACCGGAGCCCGGCAAAAGACAACAGCAGTTCAACAGCTGATCCCCGCTGTTTTTAAGAAGCCAATAGACATGAAAGCCGTGAAACCAAAATAAATAACGGAAGCTTTTGGCATATGTTTTTCACAACCTGATCTCACCAGAATGCGTGACTCCACCACGACTTCTTAACACCACAATGCGTGGTGGAGTCACGAACTTTGTTACATTTACGTGTCGGCACCACGCAAACAACCCCAATGTAAAGTGGATGAGGCTCCTTTGCCGTGGTGCACACACGCATTTCTACAACGTCCCGCAGTAAGCTTTTATTCTATAAAACGTTTTTTAAATCTACTTTATAGCTTGTAGTAACTCACGGGAGGCTTCTTTTATTTTATTTGTATTCATAATTATTATTTTTTTTTCGTCAGAATGTAAAAATTACATTAGTTACGAATTTGTGTTCTCAAAAAACAGTGCATTGTGTGTAATGCAACTGATTTTTATTAAATTAGTTAGTTTGTAAGGAAGGCCAGAGCTTCAGCTGTGTCAAATAGATTGTTCCCTTCAGTTAACGTTATTTAAAAGATAATGATCATGTCCCCTGTATTGTATTACGAGCGTCCATTCCCATTGGATAACGGAGAATTTTACACCCGGAAGTAAGTAGCCTATTCTCCTTACTGTCGATTGATTTTACAGTGATATCTGCACTACTCATCGACTAAAAAACACCAAATTGTCCTTGTTAATTACACAACATTGATTGGTTTGAATTGTGTACAATGCTTTTGTATTTTCCCCCTTCGATTCGGAGAAACAAATATTTTTTCGGAGTTTTAGGATGGCCGGAGACACTACACTACCCAGAATCCTCAGCTATCGTTTGGGACTACACCATGTGCTTAGCTTGACAAACCCCGTGATCAGTCCTCAACCTCTGTGATTGGATGCGCGACGTTTACACAGAGCGCCAAAAGGACTTTGAAATGGAATGAAACCCATCGACGGCACACTATTCAAAACAGGAATCGAACGTGTCCTACCCCCCTCCCCCCCTTAGGTCACAGGCTCCTCCAACAGTGCTACGCAATAAAACAGATACACAGAAAAAATAGTGAAATAGTGCAATAAGAGTCTATATACAAGTGATTGGAATATGATATATTAGATAAATAATTTCTAAGTAGCAGCCAGATGAATGTTATTTCTAAATTCAGGTGTTTAATAGTCTTCTGGCCTGTGGGATGAAGCTGTCTCTGTGTCTGGTGGTTTTAGTCTGAATGCTGCGGTACCGCCTGCCAGACTGCAGCAGACAGAACAGTTTGTGGCTGGGGGGATGGTGGTCTTTTATAATCCTGAGGGCTTTCTTTAAGGTTAACCTGGTATTTTTACTCCACTACATTTATTTTAGTTATTTTACAGATTTGGATTAATGATGTGAAATATAAACAACCCTTAAATCAGACTTTAGTTACACCTGAATGAAATTCAGTGAAGGTGATTGTCAAGTGCCAACAATCAGGCGAGATATTTGATAGTTGGTGCTTGAGAAGACTAAATATTTATCTGCAGATCCGTTTAAAGCATATTCATTACTCGTTATTCTCTAATAGTTAATTAAAGACTGTATATAATTGCTATTTTGCACATCCCTTTCAAGTTTTTCTAGGTTTATTGACATATCATATACACAATAGTGTAGTTATGCAATGAATGACAAACTTGGGTCACAGGTTCCTCAACAGTGCATTACAAGACATCTATCAATGTGTGTATACTTCCACCATTACACTGTCGTATTCTGCACATTTCTTTAAATAAAGCCTTATTAGTTAGCACATCCTCCTATCAGGCACTAAACTGTTTTACTCTAGATATCATTTGAGTATCTTCTTGATATTTTCTATTCTATATTTATATAATTGACCTTCTACTTTCCCACTATTTTGTATGTACTCTTAATATTTGAATGTTTTCATAAAATATAACACATTCAAAAGTGCTTTACAAAAATGAAAGACATTAAGAAAAAGGCATTTTAAACAGTCATTAAAAAGCAACACAATCTTCCTGCATTGCAATTACTCTAAACGTGTAATAACGTGCTTTAACCAGTAGGTGGTTTGGGTTAAAAGCATAGGTTAAAAGGCTGTCAAGTTTACAGTGTTAACAAAATAAAATATACTGCTGTTTCCGGTTTAGTTTACGACGAATATTATTTTGTTATTGTTTTGATATTTGTAACACAAAAGCGATGGAAAAAAAACCCATAGCAACCAAAAAAAGATGGTCTTAACATGACCCAGTCGTCTAGTAGTTAATAAAAAACAATAATATCAAAACAACATATTACTACTAACTTTATTGTGAAATTAAAACAGAACGGTAAAAGAATAGTTTCCGGTCTATTCTGATGCCCGATCTCTGTAAATAAATAAAGAACTAAGACAGATGTGTAATATTTAATGCAGCCAAACCATTTATTACAATGCATTCATGTGATGACTTTCAAAGAGTAAAGCAAGCACTGCTGAATAAAGTATGATTTTCTCTTTTACGAAACGTTTTTTTTCATATGGAATGCAGTTGGAGGTCAACCAATCAAAGAGCTTGAGGACTGATCACGGGGTTTGTCAAGCTAAGCACATGATGTAGTCCCAAACGGGAACGCGTACAGAAGGCCCGAAGGCCAAACGTGTGCGAGTGCGTCCACGCCTAACGGTGCGTTTAAGTCGCGCATCGAAAAGAACAGCTGACATTGAGCATTTTCTTTTGATGCGAACAGGTCCACCGTGGCTCTACCATAACGCACCCACAGCTGGCTCACAATCCTTGGATGTAGAGTCCAGTCTGCATAAAGTGGTGCACCTCTGGACAGTAGGTCAGCCCAGAGGTTCAACACACCCGGTACGTGCGTCGCTCTCAGAGAGAGGAGACGCCCGCTGCTCCATAAGATCAGTTTGCGTGCCAGCATGTGTAACTGGAGAGAACGCAAACCCCCTTGGCGGTTTATATACGATATTGTAGTTGCATTGTCTGTCCTCACGAGGACGTGATGTCCTCTGAGAAAAGGCAGAAAGCGTTTTAGGGTGAGGAACACCGCTAAAAGCTCTAGGTAATTTATGTGCACCCGCTGGAGGTCTCTGCTCCAGAGACCCCTCACCGGACGGACTTCATAAATACCTCCCCAACCTGTCAGACATGCGTCCGTGGTGACCACCTTCCGTGAAAGGACAGCACCCATAGGAACGCCCCGTACTAGAAAAGTCGGGTGCAGCCAGTGGCGCAGTGCCGTTACGCATTTCACAGTAACCATTATTAGTTTTAAGGCGGCTACCCAGCGCTGAAACTCCCTCATGTGTAAGCGTCCTAGTCGTACGACCAGGATGGCTGACGCCATGAGCCCCATTAATCGCAGGCATGTTCTGAAGAGAACATGTTTGCGCAGCTGGAATTGAGCGAGACAAGCTCTGAAAGCTTTCACTGTTTCCGCTGACAAGCGAGCTGAAAAGGGCACCGAGTTCAGGCATAACCCCAAGAAGAGCGCGGGGAACAACATGCTCTTCTCTGTGTTTATCATGAAACCCAGGTTGAGCAGGTGCTTTACGAGGACATTTGTCTGCGTAACAGCCTCCTGCTCCGACTGTGCGAGAAGCAGCCAGTCGTCCAGGTAGGTCGCCAAGCGAATACCCTGTTGTCTTAACGGGGCTATCGCGGCTTCCGTACATCGTACAAACACTCTTGGACTGAGAGACAGGCCGAAGGGAAGTACTCTGTATTCGTAACAGATCCCCTGAAATGCGAACCTCAGATATTTCCTGTGTGGATAATATACTGGGATGTGGAAATACGCATCTTTCAGGTCGACTGATGTAAACCAGTCATCTTGTCGCACGAGACGCAGCAGAGATGTGTGAGTGAGCATTCTGAATTTGTATCTTTTTAGATATCTGTTCAGAACCCTCAAATCCAGTATTGGCCGAATTCCGTTCCCTCCTCGCTTGGGAACGAGGAAATACTTGGAAGAAAAGCCACTCTGACTCTGCTCGGCAGGTACAATAGATATAGCCCTCTTTTCTAGAAGTGAGAGGATCTCTCTCTCTAGAATATGGGCTGACTCTCCCCGGGCTTGTGAATACAAAATGCCCGAGAAACGAGGGGGGGTGACAGCGAATTGGAGTCTGTAACCCCGTGTTACTGTCTTGAAAACCCAAGCAGATGTTGTCAGCATCTTCCACTGTATGCTCCTTAGAGCCAGCGGAGATGTCACATCTCTTGCCCTCTGAGACTCTGTTTGTTGTGTTATGGGGCCCTCTAGTGTCTGAACACGGTGGTACCCCATTTCAACAGTCCCCACCGTCACTGCGCACGCGCGTGGCGGTGGCTTCACGGACCCGTCAATAATCCGCCTCTTGAGAGATGCCGTAGCTGCTCTCAAAAGGGGAAGGATTGGCGGGCTGTCCTTTACAGCTCTAGCCGGCACTGCGCATGCGCGTGACGGTAGTGCCCTTAAAGCCCCAACCAGCACTGCGCATGCGCATGGCGGTGGTGCCTTCACAGACCCGTTTATTATCCGCCTTTTGAGAGAGGCCGTAGCTGCTCTCAGAAGGGGATTTATAGTTAACGGACTGTTTATTGTTTTTCTTTTCATTTTTTTGAGCTGCGCCCTTGGCCGAAGCCTGGATGCGTCAGCGGAAAATTGTTTATTCAAACAATAAAGATGTGACATGTGTTTTATGTGGATTGAGGATGACGCATCTCTCTCGAGGCAGCGGGAACACGTTTCGAGCCGGGGAAGGAACTTCCAGCTCTGTCACAGAGGGGAAAAGGAGGGGCTGTCATGCCGCTCGCTTCTTCCTCCTCGACTGCTGGCCGAAATTCTGGGTTGGTTGCGCCTGGGCTGCAGCCGGAACCGGAGATGTTCTAGGCCAACTCGCCCTCGTCTCCTGCCTGGGCTGGGGACTCGGGCGGGCTGCGACCTCTGCTGACCTGGTACTTTAAACCCAGCAGGGTTCGGAGCAGCTTGGGCGAAGGGCCGCTGTTGCGGAGGCAGCGGCTGGACCCTTCGAGGGAGACAGAGGTGGAGGGCCTTGTCTTCCTTCTTTTTCGACTCGCACCTCCTCTGCATGGAAGCGAGAGCGGAGCCGAAAATCCCCTCGGGAACGATGGGCATATCAAGCACATCTTCCTTTTCCCGGTCCAGGAGGTTGGTGAGGTTGAGCCATCTAGCTCTTTCCTGCACCACCATGATCCCCATTACCTTGCCCGTGGCCTGGACGGCGCAGCGTTGGACACGGAGACAAATGTCTGTGACCGCGGCTATCTCGTCCAGAGTGGCCGGTCCAGAATTGCTCGACAGATCCTCACAGAGCTCCGCTTGGTACGCGGTTAGCATCGAGGAAACGTTCAGAGCCCTGGCGGACAATGCTGCGGCTTTGTAGGACCGTTCAGTCATGGTCGACTGGAATCGGTCCGTCTTCGCTGGCAGTGTGGGGTTCCTGCTTGGTGACGGGCCCATCCTCGGTAGGAGGTGGGTTGCCACCAGCGGTTCCATAGGCGGTATGCAGAGCAGGCCGAGCCTCTCCATACCGTCACAGTCAAGGGAGGAGGCACCCTGGATTGGGGCCTTGTTGCTAAAGGGCCGGTCTCTCCACGAGACCGACACCTCATCCAACATCTCCGGGAAGACCGGGAGGAGTTGCCTCTTTGTCCTCGTTGTTTGGGGAAAATGTTTTCCCTCATAACCTGGAGGTCTCCTTGGCCACTTCGGGCCATGGGATGTCTAGTCTGGCCGCAGCGCGCTGACACACGGCTTGCAGGTCCATGCTTAGATAGGGCGAAGCTGGTGTGCTATTGCCCGGGAGAGCAGCCATCGCTCCCGGCTTTGCAGCCTGAGCTGGTGACACGAAGATGTCATCTTCTTGCTCGTCCGAATCAGACAGGAGGAACTCAGAGGCATCCTCTTCGTCCTCCATGTAATCCAATTCTAGGACATCCTCTGCGGGTGAAACCATGGTGAGGTCCAGCCGGGAGCCCCAGCTTGGTATAGCGCGGGGCCCCGTTCCCGCATCTTTTGCCGCCACCGGGTCCCGGCCTGATATGGCGCGGGAATCCGGTTCCGCGGCTGCCGCAGTCGATGAGCCCCAGACCGTAAAGGTGAGGGACTCAGTCTCTGCGGCGGACGCCCCCGCGTCTTGATTGCCAGCCGGCCAATCAGTGGACATGAGGGGATCCTGTCCCGACAGGCTAGCTTGTCGTGCTAACCGTCGGCGGAGGCTCTTTATGGTGAGGCGGGCACAATGCCCGCACGAGCCGGGGTTGTCAATAGCCTCCTGGGCGTGTTCCAGCCCGAGGCAGGACGAGCAGACCTGGTGTGAGTCTGTGCCTGATATCTTCAACCCGCAGCCGCAGAGTCGAGCCTCCGAGTCCCTGACTCCTCTGGTGTGAGGGAGAGAGGCGTCCATCTCGTTCGCCGCGAGGCGTGGAGAGGACCCGCTCTTAACAGGTACGTCGAGAAAAAAGTGTTCCCAATCTGTCTTTAATCCGGAGAAAAAAAGGCTGTGTGGGTCTTTTTTCTCAAAGAATATTACCTGGTGTGGTAATATTCTTTTAATCCTTTTCAGCTCTGTGAGAAGAGAAAAGAAAAAACGTCCTCGCTACTGTGGTGTTGGCAGTGAGGGAAAAAAGCACAAGCTAGCAACTGGTGTGTTGCTAACTTGAAAGTCAAAATCTTACCTTAATTCCAGAGGAAGAACGGCGAGGCTGACTATAATACTAACTAGTGTGTTTAGTATCATACTCTTCTGTAAGGCAGAATAGGGTAGCCGGCTAACGCCCGTCGACCGAAAATTAGCTTTGGTTCAGTCTGTGGACTGTTAAGCTAGCCCGGCTACCATTAGAGATGTGCTCTGAAGCGAGAATAGGTGTTTGAATGACGCATGCGTCGTGGCGCAGGCTACTTATAGGGGGTGATTTCCCCTGACGTTGACGTCAAGATCACCAGCCAATCAGGATTGGTGTAATGAGATTGATGCTTCTGTTTGCTCCGCGATGAGGCGCATCCCATAGTGAGACATCGAACGGAGTGTTATGAATGAGAACGAGAAGCATGGCTGAAAGTGGGAGTGCAACTGCCGCTGCGCCTCGACTTGTTGACAAAAAAGACGCCAGAAGCTAAATTTGGAAGTATTTTAGCTATATCTCTGGCAGTGAGGGCAAGCCTACGGACACCACAAGGCCTGTCTGTGAGACATGTTTTAGATCCATGCAAACCAAGGGAGCCAACCCATCAAACTTGGCTAAGCACCTCGCCGACCGACATCCAGAGCTGTTTAAAGAATTTAAAGACAGACAGGTTAGCGAATGTGATAGATAACATAATTACATCATGCTCAAGTCATGCCCTCAAATCTAAGTCAAACAAGTGTAATTTATTTTGTGACAAACGAACGTTTCGTAGTTTGACGAGGCAATTAATGGCAATGATAATGTTACGATTATTGTGTTATGTCACGTTTTCTATGTCTTGGTTTGGGTGTTTTGCTGTTCTCCCTGTCATGTTTTCCTCTGGGTATATTGTCTGGTCCTTTTCCCTATGTTTTTCCTCCCGTCGTTAGTTTCCCTGGTGTGTATAGTTGTCTGATTGTTTTCACCTGTGGTCCTTGTGTTTCTCCTCCCCTGCCCGGCTGTGTCTCGTCTTGTGATTACCCCTCCCTGTATTTAGTCTTGTCTCTTCCTGTGTTCAGTGTCGGTTCGTCTTGTGATTTGGCTTGTCCTCGGTGAGTGTTCTGTTCTGTCTTTGTTAGTATAGCCTTGAAATAAAGGAATTTTCACGTTAAGCTGCATTTGGGTCCGACCTGCTTCACACGCCGTAACAGATAACTGTCTAATATGGCTATCTTTTTAGCTAACTTACCAATGTGGCTAACATCTGCAATGTACATTTTGTCAATTATTTATATTACTGTACTATTAAATGTTAATAAAATATAAAGTTAACTATCAAAGAAATCACAAACTCATATATAAAGAAGAGACCATGTTGTAAGAAAACACTTAACAGATAAACTACGATTGTATCGATCATGAAAATAGTAAAAGAAAAGTATCGAATCGGAATCGCAATTCTTGGTATCGGTATCGAAACCAAAATGTTGGTATCGTGACAACACATAGAGTGCTGGCTTGCTCAAAGTAAGAAGTATATCGTCAGCGTACATATTTCATTTGAAATCGTGTCCATGAATGTTCACACCATGTATGTCACCATTAGAGCGAATTGCACAGGCTAATGGTTCTAGAGCCATAATAAAAAGTAGGGTACTAACTGGACACCCTTGCCTCACACCACGGTGTAAGGGGAAAGGTTTGGAGATGAATCCATTAGTTCTAACAGAAGAGAAGGGAGCGCTATACAAAGCCTTTATCCAGCTAATCAACTTGGGCCCAAAGCCAAATTGTTTGAGCGTGTAAAATAGATATGCCCATTCTATTTGGTCAAAAGCTTTTTCAGCATCTAGTGATGCTGCAATCATTGGCAAATTGCTGGAGCTTGCTTCTAGGATAATCCGAAAAACCCTCCTGTTATTTGAGGACTGGCGGCCTGGAATGAAACCTACTTGGTCTAGATGCACTATAGATGGAACCACCTTCTCCAAACGGAGTGCCAGTATCATGGCTAGAATCTTGTAGACACAGTTTTAAGGGCGGTGGTTACCCATCAGAGAAGGATCTTTGCCCGGTTTAGGCAACAATGAAGTAATGGCCCTGCTCATGGAGGGAGGCATGGCTTCAGATTCTAATATTTCATTTAATAACAACAGTAAATATGGTGAAAGCTGTTCTTTAAAACATTTATAGAACTCTGTTCCAAAACCCTTGTCCCCAGGAGTTTTTCCTGATGCCATCTTCATGATTGCGTTTTCTATTTCATTTTGGGAAACAGGTGCATCTATAGCAGATCTGTCAGCCAAGCTGACGCTAGGGAGGTTAAAACCTCCGAAAAAGTTATCTAAGGCTTCTTCATTCAAGTTATTTTTTGTGCTATATAATTTAGAATAATAATTCTTGAAAGATTCATTGATTTTGGCTGCATCATACTGTAGCCTGTCATGCTCATCTCTGATAGCTGGAATAATCTGTCTGTTTTCTATTTTTTTCAATCTATGAGCTAACATTTTCCCTGCTTTGTCTCCGGATTCAAAGTATGTTCTTCGTAAACGAAAAAGAGAAAAAGCTGTCTCCTCATCATGTACAAGTTTCTGCAAATTAGTCCTAGCGGTGAGAAGTGAGTTCCTTAGATCTAAATTGGATGGGTCTAGCATATGCTGCTCTTCTAGAGTCTTGAGTTTAATGTTTAATGTTTAATTGGGATTTCACCTCTCTGCGCTTTTTATTCTCTGCCGAGGAGAAACTAATTAACCAGCCCCTGCATGTTGCTTTGAAAGCCTCCCAGACAGTGGTGACGCTTGGTACAGAATTTATATTGATCTCAAATAAATCTAAAATGTGGTCTTTAATGAACAGTGTCCATTTTTCATTTTTCATTTTTGAGTAGAGATGTATTAAGTCGCCACTGTTTGGATTTGCAAGGGTTGGTTGGAGGGAAAAATGTGACAGATACTGCAGCATGATCCATCCATCCATCTTCTCCCGCTTATCTGTGGCCGGGTCGCGGGGGTAGCAGTTCCAGCAGAGAGCCCCAAACTTTCTTTTCCCTGGCCACATCAACCAGCTCTGACTGGGTAGGAGTTATGCGCACTGGAATAGAAAGAGTACTCTCGGGCATCTGGGTGCACTAGGCGCCACACATCTGTAATACCGAGCTCGGATTGGAAGTCCCTCAAGGCAGCAGAAATGTTTTTATCTGAAGGGAGAGGGTGGCTGGATCGATCCACTAGAGGGTGTAGTGGAAATGTTTCTAATATATCATCCTTATTATATCTTTCATATGCTTAAACCAAATGCTTCTTATTTCCTCTTGTTGTGCTTTTCCTATTATCATTATATTATATTCTCTTCGTCTTCTTCTTCAAGGCCACAGAGCTGCTATGGCTACTGGGAGACTCACACAGACACACACGAACTTCCCTGCTCTGAGAACCGTTATGCTATCTCCCGCTCAAGGCCAGGTGTCTAATAACAATATGTGACTGTGTGAATCCAGATTTCTCACGTTCCCACTCATTTCCTATATAACCTCTGCTTTTTCATTGTACTGCGCACTCTCGCGCAGACTCTTATACTCTGTGCGACTTGTGACATATTATATTATTGTATCGTGTATTTGAAGCTTCAAATAAATAACCAAAAGACAGCTCTTCTCGATTCACCATTTATTTGTTTTTATCACTTTGACTTGTACTCTCCAGCCGTGTTTGGGTCCTAGATTTCCATAACAAGGGTCACAGACAGAATTGAAATTGCCACCTATAATAAGAGGACCCTCTATGGGCTGCAATATCTTTGGGCGCAGCGAGGTAAAGAATTTAGATTGTAAACTATTTGGAGCATACACATTCACTAATGTCACCATTTCATTCTGTAGCAAACCTGAGACAATTACATATCTTCCCTCTTGATCAACATGTACATTGGATGATTTGAAAGGCATATTCTTAGAAATTAAAATACTGACTCCTCTACTAGCTTCTCCTCCAGGGGGAGAGAATATCTGCCCTACCCAATTCTGTCTTAGTTTTTTAGATTCCATCGCATTCAAATGAGTCTCCTGTAGCATAGCAATATCACAATTTAGAGACTTTAAGCACAACAAAATCTTATGTCTTTTGATTGGATTCTGAATTCCATTTACATTCAGACTAAGCTAAATAATTGTGTTCAATTGTGTATCCATTTAAGTAAGGTAAAAATCATATCGGACGGCCGGCTAGTATTTTGGTCAAATTGGAAGGGTGTCATCGACGCATCAAGGGAAGGGAGGGGAAATATATAAACAACAACACAAGACCGTAGAAAATACAACACAAGTTTACATAAAAACATAGAGATCCTACCATCCATCCCCCTAACAATACACACATACCCACAAAAACAAAAAATATATTGCCAAAAGGCAATACGACGGAAAATACATTGAGATGGAGGAAAGTCCATCTCTATCCGTGAAGAAAAAGAAGAGCCGCAGAGCTCAGGTGCGGAGAAGTAATCCAGTTCTTCAATAGGCCTATTCATTTGTCTGCCATTAACCAAAACTTTGCTAACTCGTTGGGGGTTACATTACATTACAGTATAGCCTGCAAATGATTGTGTGTGTGTGTGTGTGCGCGTGCAGTGGGGGAGTAGGACAACTCACAGTCTTGTGGTAATGTCAAATCCCAAATAAATCAGGTCTCTTTTCTTTTATAACTTTCTCAGCTTCCTTGGGTTCTTTGAATATGAAAGTCTCCTCGTTGATGGTTACAATGAGTCTGGCAGGGAACAGGATCCCGTGCCGTAAGTTTTCTCTGTGCAGTATGCTACGGAGCTCTCTGTATGAATTCCGCTGGCGCTGTATCTCCATTGGGAAATCCTGAAACATGCGAAGATCATGTCTGTCCCATGTCAGCTTTTCTTTAGCAGACGCCAGCGTCTTAAACACCTCGTTCTTATCGCTCCATCTGAGAAAACGTATGATGATATGCCGCGGAGGGTGCCCAGGGTCCGGGATGGTACGCAGAGCGCGGTGGGCACGCTCTATCTCAGGTGCGGGGATTGTGTCACTCAGCTTCAGGAAGTGTCGGAGAATTTTATCCAGTACTTGGGGAGATGGCACCGGCTTCTTTACCCTAGGGGAGGCCGGCTAGGATGAGATTATTTCTCCGACTTCTAGCTTCCAGATCCAGCATTTTACCCTGGAGGGCCTTGACATCTTTGGACAGATCACCCATTGTCTTTCCTTGGGAATTGGCTTGATCCTCTATCTCGCTAATACGCTTCTCTGCGTTGTTTATTATTTGAGAAGTGGCCTTAGAGTCTCCTCGCAGTATCAATAGTAATTCGGCTGACTGTTATATTGATCCAATTGGTAGATAGGCTATATTCAGGGCCGTCCCTCCCTACAGGCCGATCATGCAGACTGCGTGGGGGTTTCGCCGCTGTGATGCTCCACTAGCAACCCGTCCCCCCCCGTCGATGCTCGCGAAGCAGAGGGTCTCATCATATCACTTTGCATGTTGGCCAGGCCCTGGCTATATTTACACCATAACGGTGCACAGCTGATAGACATGGACTTGTAGTTTTTTTTTTTTTCTTAAAGATATTACTGATTTTCTTAGAATTAAAGTATGTAAATACTGAGTTGAAAGAATAGTCAGGGGTTTTGGGTGATGGGAGACACATCTATGTAATCAGAATTTCAATAGTTTACCATTAAATTATGGATATACCTTTCTGTCTGATGTTTTACAAATCAGATATTAATGTGTAGAACTACAATATGTGAAATAATATAACAATATCCTGTAAAAACATGAATAAAACTACACATCTTCAGATGTTATACATACAGTGTCCTACACTAATAATACAAAGTTATTAGGACATTGCATGCTGTGTGTTATTTGTAACATCTTCAGAAACTACGTTTCCAAATCCTCACCAGTTGACTGTTACAGGTCAGGTTCATGGTACAATGTATAAGCTTCAAATCGAGGGACTGAAACTGTATTTTTCTTTACCGTTCTGTTTTAATTTCACAATAAAGTTAATAGTAATATTATGTTTGATATTATCATTTTCAACTAAACTGGAAATTATACTGGAAAAGTATAATTTATTGTATTAACACTGTAAACTTGACAGTTTTATTAACCCACACCGCCTAGTGGTTTAACCAGGTTATTGCATTTTTTTGTTGAATATGTTTTATTTGATGACATTTTTTAATATTAAGAGTAGCCTACATACAAAATTGGGGGAAAGTAGAAGGTCAATGATGTAAATATAGAATAGAAAATATCAAGAAGATACTGTGGTGATCTCTACAATCACCACAGTAGGTCACCCTTGAAAAAGAGATCTTTTGATCTCAAGGGGCTTTCACCTGGTTAAATAAAGGCTACAAACAAACAATAAAACAGTTTAGTGCAGGACGTCCAAAGATATTAATAGGAGGATGTGCAAAACAGACAAACTAATAAGGCTTTATTTAAACATTAAAGAATACTTTAAAGGTGGGGTAGGTACATTTCAGAAACCGGCTCGAGATACACTTTTTGTTATATTCCATGGAATGCTCTTAACATCCCGATAGCAATGAATATCTTAAGTGCTTTGACAAAAAATCCATACTTTTTTTTTCAGTTTTCACCCATTTATTAATTATATATTTTACATTTGATAACACCACTGTGTTTATTATCCCCTAAACCTCCAGGGGTGTACACAGTTTAATACTGACAACTTCTAATTTTGGGAAATATGAAAACGTCTTTTAAAACTACAATTCCCAGCAGAGACGTGCCATAGAACATGTTGCGAAACACAATTAGCCAGCATGTGTAGTTCTCATTCATAACACTCCGTTCGATGTCTCACTATGGGATGCGCCTCATCGCGGAGCAAACAGAAGCATCAATCTCATTACGCCAATCCTGATTGGCTGGTGATCTTGACGTCAGCGTCAGGGGAAATCACCCCCTATAAGTAGCTTGCGGCCTTGCGCCACAACGCATGCGTCATTCAAACACCTCTTCACGCTTCAGAGCACATCTCTACAGTAGCCGGGCAAGCTTCACTGTCCACAGACTGAACCAACCTGATCTCACCAGAATGCGTGACTCCACCACGACTCCTTAACACTACAATGAGTGGTGGAGTCACGAACTTTGTTACATTTACGTGTCGGCACCACGCAAACAACCCCAATGTAAAGTGAATGAGGCTCCTTTGTCGTGGTGCACACACGCATTTCTACAACGTCCCGCAGTGAGCTTTTATTCTATACAACGTTTTTTAAATCTACTTTATAGCTTGGAGTAACTCAAGGGAGGCTTCTTTTATTTTATTTGTATTCATAATTATTTTTATTTTTCGTCAGAATTTAAAAATTACATTAGTTACGAATTTGTGTTCTCAAAAAACAGTGCATTGTTTGTAATGCAACTGTGATTTTTATTAAATTAGTTAGTTTTTAAGGAAGGCCAGAGCTTCAGCTGTGTCAAATAGATTGTTCCCTTTAGTTAACGTTATTTAAAAGATAATGATCATGTCCCCTGTATTGTATTACGAGCGTCCATTCCCATTGGATAACGGAGAATTTTACACCCGGAAGTAAGTAGCCTATTCTCCTTACTGTCGATTGATTTTACAGTGATATCTGCACTACTCATCGACTAAAAATTGTCCTTGTTAATTACACAACATTGATTGGTTTGAATTGTGTACAATGCTTTTGTATTTTCCCCCTTCGATTCGGAGAAACAAATATTTTTTCGGAGTTTTAGGATCGCCGAAGACACTACACTACCCAAAATCCTCAGCTATCGTTTGGGACTACACCATGTGCTTAGCTTGACAAACCCGTGATCAGTCCTCAACCTCTGTGATTGGATGCGCGAAGTTTACACAGAGCGTCAAAAAGGACTTTGAAATGGAATGAAACCCATCGACGGCACACTATTCAAAACAGGAATCGAACGTGTCCTTTATCTGCAGATCCGTTTAAAGCATATTCATTACTCGTTATTCTCTAATAGTTCATTAAAGACTGTATATAATTGCTATTTTGCACATCCCTTTCAAGATTTTCTAAGGTTTATTGACATATCATACACAACAGTGTAGTTATGCAATGAATGAAAAACTTGGGTCACAGGTTCCTCAACAGTGAATTACAAGACATCTATCAATGTGTGTATACTTCCACCATTACACTGTCGTATTCTGCACATTTCTTTAAATAAAGCCTTATTAGTTAGCGCATCCTCCTATCAGGCACAATACTGTTTTACTCTAGATATCATTTGAGTATCTTCTTGATATTTTCTATTCTATATTTATATAATTGACCTTCTACTTTCCCACTATTTTGTATGTACTCTTAATATTTAAATGTTTTCATAAAATATAACACATTCAAAAGTGCTTTACAAAAATGAAAGACATTAAGAAAAAGGCATTTTAAACGGTCATTAAAAAGCAACACAATCTTCCTGCATTGCAATTACTCTAAACGTGTAATAACGTGCTTTAACCAGTAGGTGGTTTGGGTTAAAAGCATAGGTTAAAAGGCTGTCAAGTTTACAGTGTTAACAAAATAAAATATACTGCTGTTTCCGGTTTAGTTTACGACGAATATTATTTTGTTATTGTTTTGATATTTGTAACACAAAAGCGATGGAAAAAACCCATAGCAACAAAAAAAAGATGGTCTTAACATGACCCAGTCGTCTAGTAGTTAATAAAAAACAATAATATCAAAACAAAATATTACTACTAACTTTATTGTGAAATTAAAACAGAACGGTAAAAGAATAGTTTCCGGTCTATTCTGATGCCCGATCTCTGTAAATAAATAAAGAACTAAGACAGATGTGTAATATTTAATGCAGCCAAACCATTTATTACAATGCATTCATGTGATGACTTTCAAAGAGAAAAGCAAACACTGCTGAATAAAGTATGATTTTCTCTTTTACGAAACGTTTTTTTTTCATATGGAATGCAGTTGGAGGTCAACCAATCAAAGAGCTTCAGGTCTGATCATGGGGTTTGTCAAGCTAAGCACATGATGTAGTCCCAAACGGGAACGCGTACAGAAGGCCCGAAGGCCAAACGTGTGCGAGTGCTAAGCACATGGTGTAGTCCCAAACGATAGCTGAGGATTATGGGTAGTGTAGTGTCTTCTGCCGTCCAAAAACTCCGAAAAAATATTTGTTTCTCCGAATCGAAGGGGGAAAATACAAAAGCATTGTACACAATTCAAACCAATCAATGTTGTGTAATTAACAAGGACACTTTGGTGTTTTTTAGTCGATGAGTAGTGCAGATATCACTGTAAAATCAATCGACAGTAAGGAGAATACTTACTTCCGGGTGTACAATTCTCCGTTATCCAATGGGAATGGACGCTCGTAATACAATACAGGGGACATGATCATTATCTTTTAAATAACGTTAACTAAAGGGAACAATCTATTTGACACAGCTGAAGCTCTGGCCTTCCTTAAAAACTAACTAATTTAATAAAAATCACAGTTGCATTACACACAATGCACTGTTTTTTGAGAACACAAATTCGTAACTAATGTAATTTTTAAATTCTGACGAAAAATAAAAAAATAATTATGAATACAAATAAAATAAAAGAAGCCTCCCCTGAGTTACTACAAGCTATAAAGTAAATTTAAAAAACGTTGTATAGAATAAAAGCTCACTGCGGGACGTTGTAGAAATGTGTGTGTGCACCACGACAAAGGAGCCTCATTCACTTTACATTGGGGTTGTTTGCGTGGTGACGACACGTAAATGTAACAAAGTTCGTGACTCCACCACGCATTGTGGTGTTAAGGAGTCGTGGTGGAGTCACGCATTCTGGTGAGATCAGGTTGCATTTTAACCTATATCCTGGCTTTCTATTGATTTAAGGTAAAAAGATAAATAATAAAAAAGATAATTACAAAGTAGAAAAATATATAAATTAAGGAATTTCAATAAAAAAGTGAAAATTGTATAATAAAAAAATTAAAACAAATGTGACATTTATGTGATAATTTGTATTTATTTCTATTGATGTATTCTTAATCATCTGTCCTCTCTCTCAGATCTCGCTGCCACCATCAATACCTGCGCCTACGAGCTGCGTCAGGTGGGAGACGGCTTCTACTGGAGGTACAAACTGCTGGAAATACTCCTCAAAAACTACCACAACGTCACCAAAATCAAGTGAAAGTAAAAGAATATATCTGGAAGTGGAATTGGATTTTTTCTACTAAAGTGGACGGCATTCAAAGCCAAAGCAGCAGAAGAGACTCTGAGACAGACTCTGATATCATCTTGAAAAGGGATGGAAACTTCTGTAAAAAAGTGCCCTGATGTTTCGGAGACGCTGCATTTTCAAGTCTGCAGATATGCAGAGAAAAGCTACATGAATCCATGCTATGTGATTCCACCGAGGCATGCAGAGAAAGTGCAACACCTGGATGGAGGTTATCTGCTAAGAAATGCTGATTCACTATACATACTTCTGTGTATATATGGACATTAAGGCTGCGGCCACACGAGGACGAAAACGGCTAAACGCATAGGATTAACGCAAACGCAATCGCAAACAAGCTTCCGTCCATACGCAATAGTTATCCGGATAGTGTCTGCCCACACGAGACCGCTCCGTTTAGCTCCAACCGCTGGAGAAGCTGCAGTACATATGCAGGAGCCTGTACGTGGTGCTGTAACTTCCTCCACAAAAGCATCGAAGAAGCATGGTTGTCATGGTTGCCCTTCTGTTTATTCTCCGCGGTGGGGGCCGAGGGAACCGGGCAGAGTTTTTCGCCAGTCAATGTGTATTAAAGTTGAAATCTTCCGGACAAAATTATAAAAGTGCCGGTCAAAGGTCTTCTTTGTTATTTATTGAGCTTTAAAACAAATGAATAACGACTCCATATATTATATTAATAAAATACACGGAGCCTCTCTTTTTCCTCCCTCTCTTCGGACAGCGTCAGTGTCTGTCTCATGCAGCAGCTGATCCAGTAATGAGTGACCCGGCCAACAGTAAAAATAAACATATGTATAACTAGTTTAGGGAGTTTGAGAGGTAATTAAAATAGCTAAGGGTGATGATCTGACTTGAAGTGTGTGTTTTGCTGCAGCGGGAGGAGCTGCAGGTGAGCAGAGCTGCGTGTCTCCGTCCTGTCAGATTAGACTTCACTCGCGTTTAGGTCCATATCGAGAGAAAGATAAATAATCTGAATTCAGGGTGCAGTTTAATTTGACGTGGGGGTGAGCAGCAGAGGTGGGGAGAGGCGGGGCTATTGCCTCATCATTATTGCTGTAGATGTTGCACAAACAACTGTAGCATGGTCAATAGCGTCCGGAGCACGATAGCAACTCTGCGATCCGCCATTGTTGTTGTTGTTGGTGGCGAAACACTTCAGCAATGGCGCGGGGTAAGCCTAGGTGAGCAGAAGAGGTGGGGAGAGGCGGGGCTATTGCGCAATCAATATCAGTGATCGGAAAATGTTCGGATAGGGCGTACACACGGAGCCGTTTGACCCCCCAGAGAGTTGCGTATGCCTTTCTATCCACCTTGGGACCCGTTATCGTTTCCTCAGTCGTTTAGTGCCGTATTCGGTCGTCCTCGTGTGGCCGAACGGTCTATATGACACTAAACAGTAACGCAAACGACCGAATTCGTCCTCGTGTGGCCGCAGCCTAAATCTGCTTAAGTAAATCCTCTCTTCTCTTTGTGGAGATTGATATATTTTGTATGATCCTTGTTTAATAAATACATTATGAAAACAAAGTTGTTAATTTGCTTGATTTTTTGTCAATGAATAACCAATTTAGGAAAGGTTATTAAAGCTGGAGGAACCCGGAGATAAGCCATAACAAATCAAGAAATTAATGTTTGTTTTTCTAAATTAATAATCAATTAAAAAAATATGATTAGATATGTGTTAAATTCACTTTTTGATGTCTTTGATACATAGATATGTCACCCGGTGTGTCAGGAGACTCACAAAGTGTCAGGAAATACAACCCTCTCTCTTCTGCTCCGTACCCACATCTCTAAAAACGGGGGAACAACGGAGCTGATGCAGATCTGCTGCGGTCATGACGACATTACTAAAATGTGGGCTGGCTTCACCCCCACGGCCCTATCGTCCCCTATCAGAATCGTCGCTGTATCATGTCTTGTTTGAAGACAAAGTAGACCAGGAAGCTTCTCGTAAAGTTTAACAGTATTTATTAATGCAATAGTATAGTAGGCTAACAAGGGAACACAGCTGTGGTTCATTATCCAATTCGCTGATCCAGTCCACATAAAGCCGTTATCTGTCTACCATGGATGAAAGAGACCGTTTCTCAAACTAACATCGTGTTTTATAGATTCCCTGCTCGTATTTAGTCTTCTTCCATTGGCTGACGTCGACGGGGCGGGTCCATGGCGCATTCTCCTTCGTCTTCTTCTTCTTCTGTCGCCCTCTGATGACGCAGCCATGACACATATCTTATGATATGTTATACAATTCTTCTGATGTGTGTTGGTCATTAAACACATAATAATAGTAGTAATGCAGCGTCGATGAGTGACAGTTGGAGGCGGTGTGTTTAGTCAGTGTGCGAACTATACCACGGTCACCGGGGGAGCCGGGATTTTTTTTTTTTTGCGGGGCCCCCCCCCGCAAATGCTGATCCGTGCATTAATAGCAACAGCACAGACATAGGCCTATTATATAGAGAAAATCTGTTGCACACGGGGTGGTGCCACAGGTCTACATTTACATGAAACGTCCCGATGGATCATGTTCATGTCAACAGATTTCCCGAGCATGTATGGGCTACGCAAACTTCAATCAACTTGATAATAAGTAATCCACGGACCACCAATGTAACGTTTGACTGTTTAATTAAATCAACTTAAAATGTCTCAAAAATGTGATCCACTCACTCCACTGTTGGCTGGTACAGCCAGCCGGCGGCCACGGGACCACCGCAGCAACTTCGCCCCCCCCCCCCATCTCGAGCAGCAGGCAGGGAGGAAGAGGAAGAACAGGTGGAGTGGTCATCAGTAGCATCATCATCATCTTCTTCCACATCTCCTTCGACCTCTACTATGGTAGTTGTAGTCATCAAGTTAGCTTCTCTTGGCTCGTCTTCTTGTGTCTCTTCAGCCCCCAAGTTAACGTTAGCTGTCAAGTTAGCACTAGCACTGACGTTAGCTCCCTCCTCTCTCGGTTCTGTTGTAGCAGCAGTCACAACGTACGATGTGCTACCACCAGCTACATTCGGTTGGTCTTCTTGATCAGGTTGTTTGGCCGTCTTTTTAAAGAAATTGCCCAAGGTACGTTTTTTTTTCTTCTTTTCGACATGTCAGCAGCAGCAACAATGCCTGGTAAATATGCAGTGCCAACTAATCGAGCTTGTGAGTAAGTGGGTAGTGGGTGGAGCTGCGGGCAGCATACAAGCAGGCGACACTTTTTTCATGAATCATAAACTATAATTTAATTTCACTTATTTTACACCTTTGAAAAAAAAAACATGCCCAAAATGGAATTTATTTGGTCATCATATCAGTATTTTAGAGAGCTCCCCCCAAATTTCACAAACCATGTTCCCAGGGGAGCTCATGTCACCACTAGGGGAGCTATAGCTCCCCCTGCTCCCCTCCAGTTCGCACCCTGTGTTTAGTGCGTAACTCCACACGTCATTCTCCTTATACTCACATACATGATATACTATTAGCTACATGCTACTATGAGGCTAAAACCAAATAACAACCTGAAACCTGAAAAGGTGTCGCCCACCATCCGGTCCGTGGGACTACACCGCTACAGTAAATGATGTCCCTTGAAGTTCATGCACAATATATTGATTATTCTCACGGTACGTCCACACAGCAGCTTTGAAAAGATCTTGAAAATCTTGGAGCTGGGCGTGTCTGACAGCTTGGGGATTTTTTGCGAGCAACGCGACCAACCAATCACATGAATCTCCCGCCCCCGACATCAAAATAAAAAAACCCCGGGGATTTTATGCGAGCAATATATATATATATATAAACTCCCCAAACAGGCGAAAACCTACCAGTTTCACCCACTGTCTCTGCCACCTCCCTCCATGCCTGGTTCCTCCGGTTTGTATCCCGTTAATAGTTCTGGTCGTAAAGAACCGTGTGATTTGCTACCGTAATTTCTCTTTTGGAATACGTGGTTTGATTGGCTAGCGCTTGTACTGTCAGATTTGCATAAACGGGATTTGATTGGCTGACGCTTCCAGCTCAGCTTCAAAAGTTGAACCTTGCTCAACTTTTGAATCCTGGAAATCTTCGCTTCGCTCCCCCACAATGCAGTTCGGTGAAAAGCGAGGCAAAGTGACGTCATCCCCATTCAAAGTCAATGGGCAGAGAAGCGTTGGAAGCGGTGGAAGATTCGTCTAAAGCTGCTGTGTGGACATACCGTCACAAGTAGAAACAATGCCCGACGTGTTTTGGAAATAATATGGTCTTTGTTTACATTAGCAAGCATCGCTAACACTCAGAGCTAACCTGTACTGGAGAGAGTATGTGGAAAGAAGCAGGATACAGCAGACACTCTTCTCTTCAGAGAGGAGAGCTCACTGCATGCTCACTCCAAAGGGGGCGTGGCCACAGCAGCTCCAGCAGGGGCGTGACCAGTAGCAGCTCCAAAGGGGGCGTGGCTGGCCACATTCGCTCAGGTCACATTTAAAGGGCCAGACCCAGAATCAGCACTTTAGTAACAGGGCTGAAATAGAGGGCTATGAGGCATGGCTAGAATGCATTATCTGTTTGGTATTTTGAGCAAAAAACTTCATAGACATGTTTTTGATATATCTGAGACCTATAATATATGCCTAAAAGTAGTAGGCTATAATAAGAGACCTTTAAAGCTGGAGGAACCCAGAGCGCCCGGAGATAACAAGACAAAACCAAGATTAGATAAGAAATCGAGAAATTAGTGTTTGTTTTTCTAAATGAATAATCAATTTAGGGAAGGTTACTAAAACTGGAAGAACCCGGAGTGCCTGGCGATAACCATACATAACAAATTAAGAAATACATTTTTGTTTTTCTAAATGAATAACCAATTTAAGAAAGGTTACTAAAACTGGAAGAACCCGGAGTGCCCGGCGATAACCGTACATAACACATTAAGAAATACATTTTTGTTTTTCTAAATGAATAACCAATTTAAGAAAGGTTATTCAAACTGGAGGAACCTGGAGTGCCCGGCGATAACCATACATAACAAATTAATTCAGTTTTTTCATCCCACAAAGAAAGGGTACATTTGCACCCATTTCAAGTGGAAGAATTCCCTTTCTGGTCCGTCAATAAGCCTAAATCCATGAAGAACATCCGGGCTCGATGTTCTCCGGCTGGTCGCTCGACACATGATGCGCCGGGACAATTGGGAACTGGTCTTTCCTCTCAAAGAACCCCTTGACTTTTTTCCAGAATGTAGGCTTCTTCTGTGTGCCGGAATGCTCAGTGGGACGTTCGTTAGCGTTGGTTCTAGACATCTCATTGAGTGCATTGCTCTGTGTCTCGACTGTTTGTTCTCTAGCCTGGAGTCCGTTGTTCTTACCCTGGACTGTTTGCTGGTTCTCTTTGAGGTTGTTGTTCTTTATGTGGACTGTTTTAATGTACTCCCTGTACCTATTGCTCTGTTCCAGAAGAGTGACTTTAATCTCCTTGAGGTCATTGTTCTTTGCCCGAAGCCTTAACATGTTCTCTTGCAGTCCATCGTTCTGCCCCTGGACTTTTTTAATGTCCTCTTGCAGTCCACTGTTCTGCACCCGGACTGTTTTAATGTCCTCTTGCAGTCCATTGTTCTGTACCCGGACTGTTTTAATGTCCTCTTGCAGTCCATTGTTCTGCACCCGGACTGTTTTAATGTCCTCTTGCAGTCCATTGTTCTGCACCTGGACTGTTTTAATGTCCTCTTGCAGTCCACTGTTCTGCACCCGGACTATTTTAATGTCCTCTTGCAGTCCACTGTTCTGCACCCGGACTGTTTTAATGTCCTCTTGCAGTCCATTGTTCTGCACCCTGACTGTTTTAATGTCCTCTTGCAGTCCACTGTTCTGCACCCGGACTGTTTTATTGTCCTCTTGCAGTCCATTGTTCTGTACCCGGACTGTTTTAATGTCCTCTTGCAGTCCATTGTTCTGCACCCGGACTGTTTTAATGTCCTCTTGCAGTCCATTGTTCTGCACCCGGACTGTTTTAATGTCCTCTTGCAGTCCATTGTTCTGTACCCGGACTGTTTTAATGTCCTCTTGCAGTCCACTGTTCTGCACCCGGACTGTTTTAATGTCCTCTTGCAGTCCATTGTTCTGTACCCGGACTGTTTTAATGTCCTCTTGCAGTCCATTGTTCTGCACCCGGACTGTTTTTAATGTCCTCTTGCAGTCCATTGTTCTGCACCCGGACTGTTTTAATGTCCTCTTGCAGTCCACTGTTCTGCACCCGGACTATTTTAATGTCCTCTTGCAGTCCACTGTTCTGCACCCGGACTGTTTTAATGTCCTCTTGCAGTCCATTGTTCTGCACCCTGACTGTTTTAATGTCCTCTTGCAGTCCACTGTTCTGCACCCGGACTGTTTTATTGTCCTCTTGCAGTCCATTGTTCTGTACCCGGACTGTTTTAATGTCCTCTTGCAGTCCATTGTTCTGCACCCGGACTGTTTTAATGTCCTCTTGCAGTCCATTGTTCTGCACCCGGACTGTTTTAATGTCCTCTTGCAGTCCATTATTCTGTACCCGGACTGTTTTAATGTCCTCTTGCAGTCCATTGTTCTGCACCCGGACTGTTTTAATGTCCTCTTTCAGTCCATTGTTCTGCGTCTGGAGAACTTTTATGTTTTCTTGTTGTCCAGTGATTTCTTCCTGGCATGTTGTAATAATCTCCTCCAGTACAATGATACTTGCCAGATGCGTCTCTTGTTGGTTCTTATGGATTGTAATGCTCTCCCTGATCATGTCGTGATACTTCTGATGCATGTTATTGTAACCCTCGAGAGCATCATGTGATGTGTTGCTAATGGGGGTTCTGAGGTGCTCCTTGAGTTCATTGTTCTCTGCCCGAAGCCTTAACATGTTCTCTTGTAGTCCATCGTTCTGTCCCTGGAGTGGTCTCACGATCTCTTGGAGACCACGGTTCTGTACCCGGACTGTTTTAATGACCTCTTGGAGACCACTGTTCTGCACCCGAAGGGTTTCATTGTCCTCTTGGAGACCACTGTTCTGCACCCGGACTGTTTTAATGACCTCTTGCAGTCCACTGTTCTGCACCCGGACTGTTTTAATGTCCTCTTGCAGTCCATTGTTCTGCGTCTGGAGAACTTTTATGTTTTCTTGTTGTCCAGTGATTTCTTCCTGGCATGTTGTAATAATCCCCTCCAGTACAATGATACTTGCCAGATGCGTCTCTTGTTGGTTCTTATGGATTTTAATGTTCTCCCTGATCATGTCGTGATACTTCTGATCCAGATTGTCTTTGTCTTCCTGAATTATGTCAATTTTACGATTCAGTAATTTGCACTTTGCCCTGAAAGTGTTGAAGTCCATCTGTAGACAATGGTTCTTCACCTCGTGTGTTTCACTGGTTTTCAGAAGGGCGTCATATTTTCCCTGCAGTTCAGTGAATCTCTCAGAGTTCTCCATCATGTCATCATCTTGCTTGTTTTCTGGCTGGACGACAGCCCTACCCTCCCTTTTCTGAGCTATTTCCATCACACCGGTAATGTCTTTCTGGAGGCACTGACTGACTGTCTCTTCCTCTATGAGGATCTCTTTCAATTCAGGGATATCCTCAATTTGTTTGCAGAGTTTCTCGACATCAAGGGCGTGTTCCGCCTCGGGCTGGAACACGCCCGAGGCGCTATCGACAACCCCGGCTCATGCGGACATTGCGTCCGCTTCACTATTAAGAACCTCCGCCGACGGTTAGCTCGACAAGCTAGCCTGTCGGAACAGGACCCCCCCATGTCCACGGACCCGCCGACCGGCAGTCAGGACACGGGGGCGTCCACCACAGAGAGTGAGCCCCTCTCCGTGTCGGTCTGGGGCTCACTATCTGCTATGGCTATAGAACCAGAATCCCGCGCCCTGGCAGGCCGGGACCCGGTGACGGAAAGACACGCGGGAACGGTTTCCCACGCTCCACCAAGCTGGGGCTCCCGGTTAGACCTCACCATGGTCTCACCCGCGGAGGATGTCCTCGGGCCTGACTACGAGGAGGATGAAGAGGATGACGCCCTGGCGTTCCTCCTGTCCGAATCGGATGAACAGGAAGAGGACACCTTCATGTCACCGGCTCAGGCTGCAAAGCCTGAGGCAAGTGCTGTTCTCCCGGGCGATAGCACACCAGCTTCGCCCGGTCTGAGCATGGACCTGCAGGCCGTGTGTAAACGCGCTGCGGCCAGACTCAACGTCCCGTGGCCCGAAATGGCCAAGGAGACCTCCAGGTCCCGCTACGAGGGAAAACATCTTCCCCAAGCAGCGGGGAAAAAGAGACAACTCCTTCCAGTCTTCCCGGAGATGTTGGATGACGTGTCGGTCTCGTGGAGAGACCGGCCCTTCAGCAACAAGGTCCCAATCCAGGGTGCCTCCTCCCTAGACTGTGACGGAATGGAGAAGCTCGGCCTGCTCTGCATGCTGCCCATGGAACCGCTGGTAACGGCTCACCTTCTACCAAAGGTGGGCCCGTCACCAAGCAGGAACCCCACGCTGCCAGCAAAGTAGGACCGTTTTCAGTCAGCAATGAGCTGGAGACAAGGGCAAGTTGGCCGAGAAAATCTCCGGTTCCGGCTGCAGCTCAGGCTCAGCCAACCCAGAATTTCGGCCAGCAGTCGAGGAAGAAGAAGCGAGCGGTGTGACAGCCCCTCCAGCCACACCATCCTCAAGTCCGCACAAACACATGTCACATGCTGATTGATTCCTCTGTCATAAAACATTTGCCGCTGACGCATCCAGGCTTCAGGCCGAGGGCGCAGCTCAAAAAAATGAAAAGAAAATCAATAAAACCAATAAACAGCCCGCAAATTCTTCCCCTTTTGAGAGCAGCTACGGCATCTCTCAAAAGACGGATTATTGACGGGTCTGTGAAGGCACCACCGCCACGCGCACGCGCAGTGCCGGCTGGGGCTTTAAGGGCACCACCGTCACGTGCATGCGCAGTGCCGGCTGGGGTCGCAAGGGCTCCACCGTCACACGCATGCGCAGTGCCGGCTGGAGCTGTAAAGGCACCACCGGCACGCGCAGGCGCAGTGCCGGCTGGAGCTGTGACGGCACCACCGTCACGCGCAGGCGCAGTGCCGGCTGGAGCTGTGAAGGCACCACCGTCACGTGCATGCGCAGTGCCGGCTGGAGCCATAAACGTGACATCTCAGCTGGCTCTAAGGAGCATACAGCAGGAGATGCTTACGACATCTGCCTGGGCTTCTCAAAACAGTTGTAGTTTATCTGTTTTCACAAGCCCAGAGAGAGTCAACACATATTCTGGAGAGAGAGGTTCTCTCTCTCCTAGAAAGAAGGGTTTTATCTATAATGCCCGCCGAGCAGAGTCAGATTACGCAGACAAATGTCCTCGTAAAGCACCCGCTCAACATGGGGCTCATAATAAAACTAAACCCCGCGCGCCACGGCGTGCGGAGAGTATTGGTTATTATGTAATGCGTAGTGGCACTACACCCGACTTTTCTAGTGCGGGACGTGCCTACGGGTGCTGTCCTTTCACGGAAGGTGGTCACCACGGACGCATGTCAGACAGGCTGATAGGCAGTGGCGGCTGGTGGAAAATATTTTTGGTGGGGCTATTGATAGAGTGAGTAAAACTAATTTTTTTTGGGAGAAATTACCCCTTAAATTAGGACTTCTGGTGATGTAATGGCGCGTTTCCAGTGCAGCGCGGAGCTCGCTTTAATGCTGCGTTCAGACCGGACGGGATGCGAATATTCGCTTCGCTCTAAACGCTCCTATCGCATCGCTCTAGTCGCTCGAGTTTCACCGCAGCTGTCAGCTGTGTTTACTCGCATCATTCAAACAAGACGCGCTGGCTCGGGAGCTACAGCTACAACAACATGAACATATTTTACCGTGATTAAATTGTAATACACGTTTCTAAATGATGCCGACGTAACAACATACTGATAGCGGTTAGTAAAAACCATGAATTAATGCTTTGACAAGTCTGCAGACAGACGGCAGGCGAAAAACCTTTTAGAATGCTTGTTCCCTGAATGGAGCTTGGCTAAACTAACGCTATATATGCTCCGACCGTCCACACTCACAACAACGGCCTATACAGACATAAATAGACCAGCGACTGTATTTTCCATGACACAGACAGTCTGTGGTTTGTACTTGTTTAACTTTTGTCTAGTTTCTGAACAGATCGTATCTGTCCCCGGCTGTTTGAAGAGCAAGCATGTGAAACAAAAGATAGCATTTACCTGTTTGCATCCAGCTAGCCATGTGAGAAGCCTTGTTGATACGTGTTGTCTTTTTCACGAGCTTGCTGTGATATACAAATCGGGTTGGTCCGGTCCAAGGTCTTTAAGTATCAATTTATCTCCCAAACGTTTCCTTTCAAAAGGATTGGAGAGTAGCTCTTGGGCGGACCGAGGTTCCGGCGACTCCACCTGCACACCATTCTCATCCAAATACTGCGTCACCTTGGTCACTGTAAAGAAATATTTGTATGTATTCAGGTTAGTAAACTATCAAGATGCTTAAAAAGGGAAAATGATTTGTGTAGAAAACTGGGCTGGTTTTGGGCCTGCTAACATGTGGTTTTGTGAGGACAAAGGAAGAGGGGGAAGGTGTGGAGTTGACATAGTCATCTCAGATCCCTGTGATAAGGAAGCTGAGCCACTGGGATTGGGGACTTAAGATGTGGGGTGTTGATGATAATTTGGGCAGCCAATCACTGGTCTGGAAGGGAGGCGCAGATAACTCCTCCTTGGGTCAGCGAGGGATATAGACAGAAACCCCGCTGTGTTCGGTCTCTTTCTCCTCTGGCTGGCTGGCTGGCTGGCTGGCTGGCTGGCTGGCTGGCTCACGTGAGTATCAGGTAAATGTGGGATCCCACAGAACTGTATGTAATTTGTACTGTATTGATTGTACTATGATTGTATTGCATTGTATATTACCATTAAAGTGGATTATTGTTAAACGGTTAAGTGTATGCTCTGGATTCCCTTCATGTAAGATAACAGCTTGTAGGAACGCGAGGAGATTTAAGCCTATATCTCCTAACAAATGGTGACCCGACGTTTCCGTGTAGACAGGGCTGTGGAAGGTTTCAGAGTGTTTTTGAAGTTTGAATGGAGTATACAATGCATATTTTATACCATGTTAGGAAAGTTATATATAACACGTGAACGTTGATCGTCAGGTATAGAGAGTCCTGCGTAACAAGAAATTAGAGCAGTTTGCGTGGATCTTCAGGTAGTTTAGTCCTGAAGTGGCGTAGGAGCGGTGCAGTTCGTGAGTTTTGGGTGCAAGTCCCAGACGGCGAAACCTGGATGGTCGATATTTGAGATCGGTCCGCCGTTTATAACTGGGGGTAAAATAGCAGTCTGAGATCGAATAAGCGAAAGTATCAATGGACTGCTATTCTGTTAAATCCTTGGGAGAGAGCGCTAACGTCACCTACATTGTGACGAGACCGGCTCCCGTTTCCCTTGTCTGTAAAAATTAATTTGAAAGGCTGACGTAAACATAACGTTGATCGCAAGGTAGGCAGAGAGTCCTGCGTGACGACATATGTAACACGTTATCAGGCCGGACAAACTGTACGGGGAATAAATCTGTGTGATTTTTACCTAAATAATCTGTGTGAGCGATTGTCTGTGGTAATCAGGCATTCGCTCAGAAGAGTGAAGCTCATTTGTGCTCTGCTGCTGCCATCTAGTGGCTGAAAGGGGGGGAAGCACGTTTAATTAAGTCAGATAAATAAAAGCGAAGTCAATATATTGTGTATATTTAAATAAATAAGCTGTCTGTAGGTTGTCATTGTTGATTAGTAAAGACCTTGTTTTATGTTGGTAAATGTAATGGTACAAAAGACAGGGGTACTTATGCCCGTTTAGGTTTTCAATGTGCGCCATCACGTTAGAACAGGATTGGTGGCATTTTCAGTTCATTGCTTACTTCCACACGCCTTCCCCCTCCTTGTCTCTTTCACGACTATAGTTAATGCATTGGAACGATTGTCAAGTTGCCGTGTTTCTAGGAACACGGCTGTTCCGGAACGGCCTTTCAAAATAAAAGCCAAAGGCCGCTGTCCGCCAGAGATGCCTTCACAATAAAACAGTAATTACCTTAACAATATATTTAACTTATATTGCGTCTTTAAATATTGATTTTAATTCATTACAGATCTAACCTGCTTGTAACACAACTTTGATCAAAATAATAGGATAAGCAAGTGGTTAAAGGGGGTTTCCTGTCTGGCTCATTTGATTTAGAACTGAAGTAAGGGAAAATAATGTTTTATGAGTCATTCCTCATGGTTTCTGAAGATAAATCATCAGTTTGTCTGAACTTTGATATAGAGATAGGATCATGGTGACCTTTTTTGGTTTCAAATTAAAGTAGAGTTTAAGGATGAAGTAAGCAGGACTTCAACTGGCCAAAAGACATTTTAAAGTTTAATATTCTTGGTTAGCAAACAAGACATCTGATTATTATGTCACACATGATAATCTTGTTATAGACACTAGCTTAAAATATTGGAGAAAATATGTAGATGTTCTTTCGTAGTGTGTGGAATATGTGATGCTGGAAACATGTACGTTTTTCAATGTATAGGAGAAAATGTTTTCCTGAAAGAGTTATGTTGGGTACATATGTAGCAATGGATGAAACAATTTTTAGAGTGAGTTTTTGTAATATCATTTGTAGACATCAATTAGGTTGTTTAGATGGCATTTAACAATTAAGACAGATAGTATGATTACAAAGAGTCAGAGTGGAAAGGGTTGGATTTATTTAACCTCAGTGTGCTAGATCTTTTATAGGTAATGCGTCCCGAGACCTGGACTCCCCCTCTGAGTTAGAAAAGGCTAAGATCCCGACCCTCCAAGCAGACAAAAGATCTAACCCAACAGGAAACTCCTCCTTCTCCATCGAACAGACAGAGAACCAGAGCTGAAACGACAACAACAAGACTGCAGCCAGAACTATCTCCGCCTGTGACATCCAGAACCAGACAGCATGCTGACGGGCAGAAATCTACCCTCATCAGTCCCTCAGACAGGACCATGAAGTTCCAAGCTGAGCACAAGAGCAAAGTGTGGGAGATGAGCAGAATCCGCCCTCCATAAAAACAGCAGAGAGACTGTAAAGGAGGGGATAAAATGCAAAGCAGTGCAAGAACATTGGCATGAGGGCGCATGCAGATGTAACTGGGCCAATGGCTGACAGCGGATGAAGTTACAGCGGATGGACTGAAGAGAACACAGAATCAGAGGAGTTGGCATGGTCGATTAGAAGTGAGGAGGCCGGGGTCACGGCTTGAGAAAACCAGAGGAGGAGAAAAGGAAAACGGGAATGAGTGAGTTTGCACATAAACACACTTATTCACAAAACGCACATTTAAAGCATAAATACGTAAAGACAGAAAGATTTATTAAATTAAAAATAGCAGTAAACTATTAGAGTAAAATGAGAACACACTGAGGGTTCAGAATACAACCATACTCTTCAATCTTTTCGTCAGGTTAACAAAATATTCTTTGACATTTTTTATTCACGTGTGAATAAAGTAGTGGGATAGTTTTGGGAACCACTCTATAAGACAAATCTTTATCTGTATGGATAATGTTAAAGGGAGAGCTGGTGCCAAGCCAGATATAGTATTCCAATCTAAATAATTGATTTCACCCTTGTAGCATAGTTATTACCATGGGAAATATGAAATGACTTCTGTTTTTAAATCCTTGATAAAGGAGGGAGGAATGGTTGCATGTTCGGACATCCAGGGTTCCACACACTGCTAAAGAGTTTAACATTGGTTTTTAGGTGGACCAGAATGGATGACATGTGGTTGTTATACCATTGTTATCGTGAACTAAACATAAATAAGGACATAGTATCTGCTTGAAGATGAATGGATTTCATATCCTAGAGGGGATTAGTTATTGTGAAGACTCCACAAGGTATCTACTAATGTATTGTAAAGAACTTGAATTGACTTGATAAATAAGTGAAGATAAGAAGATGTATGGACCATAAATTAGTCAATTGGTAAATAAAAATAGCGGAAAAGAGGGGAACTATTAAAGGGAAGTGGAAAATCAGTCTAATACACACTGATAAAAAAAAAAAAAAAAGGGGGGGGGCATGAAGGAAGTATGCACTGGATTTTTTATTCGTGTGTGAATTTGGTAGTGTTTTAATTTGTTACAGTATTGATCAGTTCAAAGGGAGAGTTTTAGTAACAGCTCTATAAGATCAGATAAATATTTATTTATATAGGTCATGTTGAAGGGAAAGCTGGTTCTAAACAAAATATAGTATTTCAATTTGAGGTACTGGTTTCATGTTCAGACACCCAGAGTTCCACGCACTGTGAAAGAGGGTAACATTGTTCTTTAAGTGCACGAGAATTGAAGATAAATTGATAGAATGAGTTATGGAATAAATAGCAGAGCTTTACAGATCCTAGTAATGTTTTGACACAAGATAGTGAGGTACACATGTTTCTGAAATAGATCTATTAGTCATTTTAATACTAATTAGGTGTAAATGAATTGCAGTAATAGTAATAGCACAATAAGGAAGTGACATTTTTTTGGCTAGACACTTTTCAGGGAATGTGGGAAACAGCAAGGAGGGGTTGGAGATATCTTGAACATTATAGTTGTAATTGTGAATTAATAAGTGATGGCGCTCCATATATACAGATTTGTATAGACGGAGGATGCTGGCCTGTGCTGGAACATCAAAGTCTCTGCAGAGCACAACACATGGCCAAAAAGACTGAGACCAACTGACCGACAGGGTAACTTGGGAAGGCACTGTCAATGACTGACTCTGCGGTGAACCTGACCAAACCTGACTTTACAACCTGACAGTGTGAGTGTGAGTGTGTGTATGTCTGCACCTGATCAGTGCAACTGCATGATTTGAAACGATGACTAATCAAGCATGTTTTGGACTAACACATTATTTTTGTGTGATAATAATGTGTGAAATGAGAGCTTTCCTAACATTGCACAAAAGGGGAAACCGTATCTAATCTGGTTGATGATGTTTCACTCCCACAGGAGGTGGCGGTTTGCAGAATGTGAAACTCAAACTATGAAATTTGGAATTCTGTTTCTTTTAGGACTGAATGATGGAGAGAAACACTCTCAAGTGTTTACTGGGAAAAATGTTTGGTATTGTCTTATAATACATTATGACCTGAAGGTTTTCTTCCCATACAGGTTTTTGTTTACACATGAGAGAATGTGTAAAAAAGGGGGAGTGTAAACTTTACAATGTACATTTTTCATTTAGGGACTGAAAGGAACCTGCTGCCCAACTCCATTGTTCAATCTGACCATGGATTGACAGTTTTAGAATTGACCTGCTCCATATTTGGGGATAAGAGGCTGTTTGGTGAATGTTGACATGTCTCTAATATTGATTGAGTTATAGCAGGTAACACAGGTAGAGAATCAGTGGCCAAGGGGCTACCAGAGAGATGTAAGTCCAGAATGAAATACTGGAGAGGCTGACCGGTGAGTAATGTGTCAACTAATGTTTCAACAGGTATTAAAGTAACTGAGGTTTGAAATGTAGAAAGAACATATTACAGTTAAGCTAAAACATAGTAATGTAATGAGACACAATGTAATTTGGACAACATCATGTAACTAGTCTGGTAAAGAAGTAAAAGCCATAGACTTTATTGTTTAGGTCATTATGGGGATATACATTTCATCTACATTTAGAAAGACATTTGATGACAGTTGGTGGGAATTCTGTATTCATTTTTCCAGTGGGATAATATCTAAGCACTGACGGGTAGAAGCAGTATCACCAGGAAGCCATTCACTTTGTTAGCATTGTGATTTTGGTTGTTTTTGAATCCATAAGATTAGTGTGTTTCTTTACCAGAAACATTAACAGTTCAAATCATATTTTTAGATTTTTAATGGGATCTCAGGGATTTCATTTAAAAATAAATACAGATGCTTGTCAGAAATTCAGAGCTATTGAAATATGTTATTTAGTTTACCTAAAGATGTTGGGGTTCTTATTTAGTGGGCACAGTCCGAGTATTAAGATTCTGAAGCAGCACAATTAATTTAGAAAACCTGTGCACACACGTCTGTTGTTTTAAGACACCCCACCAACAGGCTCCAAGTTGCCACGCACTGGTGGGTTAAACAGCCGAGGGCCCCAGAGCCCGGAGCGTAGGCTTGAGGGATTTGTATCAGATTTCTCCACACAGGTTGCGGACGCCGAAAGAGGGACCCGAGACGCAGGAGGCTGACTGTCAACCCCAGGCTCTCCAGCCCCGACCGAGTGACCCAGAGGACATCCCGTGCCGTCCGCCTACAAGGAAAGGGGGACAACTGGTACCACTGTGCGGAGCCAGTGTGCGGCGGGGGGAAAACACCTGCGAGGACCCTAGACGACATCAGGACGGATCGGGCTCTCATCAGGGAGGTCGACTCGGAGGCTGTCATCAGCGGATTGGAGGAGAAGGACATCCATCATCCATCCAGCAGTCATCCCGGGAGGCATCATCATCGGACCGGAGAAGGAAGATCGGGAGGACATCTATTCAGCATCGACTCGGAAGCCGCCATCAGCGGATCAGAGGGGACAAAGACACGGCAAGCCAGGACGGCACAGGGGACTCCACTCTCCGCTGAAACAGGAGTGTGGGTTAAGTGCAACAAGACGGTGTATGGAGCCAGCCAGGCCTGCCAAGCTATGGGCAGCCTCTACCATGACAGCTGCTTCACCTGCAGCGCCTGTAGTCGAAGGCTGAGAGGGAAGGCGTTCTACTATGACGCAGGAAGGGTTTTCTGTGAAGAGGACTTTCTGTACTCTGGGTTCCAGCAGTCTGCAGACAAGTGCAACGCAGGTGGACATCTAATCATGGACATGCAGGCCGGCAGGCCCTGGGGAAGTCTTACCGCCCCGGTTGCTTCCGCTGCGTCATCTGCAATGAGAGCCTGGACGGAGTGCCCTTCACTGTGGACACTGAGAATAAAAAGTATGGAGACTCAGCAGACAAGGATGCAGTTTTTGTGCCTTGTGTAAATTGCACTCTCTTTTTTAAGAGTGCAAAAGAGGGAATTGTAAAGAAATATTTGTATGTATTCAGGTTAGTAAACTATCAAGATGCTTAAAAAGGGAAAATGATTTGTGTAGAAAACTGGGCTGGTTTTGGGCCTGCTAACATGTGGTTTTGTGAGGACAAAGGAAGAGGGGGAAGGTGTGGAGTTGACATAGTCATCTCAGATCCCTGTGATAAGGAAGCTGAGCCACTGGGATTGGGGACTTAAGATGTGGGGTGTTGATGATAATTTGGGCAGCCAATCACTGGTCTGGAAGGGAGGCGCAGATAACTCCTCCTTGGGTCAGCGAGGGATATAGACAGAAACCCCGCTGTGTTCGGTCTCTTTCTCCTCTGGCTGGCTGGCTGGCTGGCTGGCTGGCTGGCTGGCTGGCTGGCTGGCTGGCTGGCTGGCTCACGTGAGTATCAGGTAAATGTGGGATCCCACAGAACTGTATGTAATTTGTACTGTATTGATTGTACTTGATTGTATTGCATTGTATATTACCATTAAAGTGGATTATTGTTAAACGGTTAAGTGTATGCTCTGGATTCCCTTCATGTAAGATAACAGCTTGTAGGAACGCGAGGAGATTTAAGCCTATATCTCCTAACATCACTCACGAGTCTAAAAAACAACTCATCAACGCACGTAAGCAACATGGGCGCCAACGTGAGCGCCCACGTGAGCGCCCACGTGATCAAAATATTTGACGGCGCTGATTAGCTGAAATTATATTTCGGCGGCACAGTTTACTATTGAGACTTTTGCAACCTGCTGGTTGCTGCTGTTTCGCTCGGGGGCTCTGCCCGGTAATGATAAACTAATGCCATGGGCAAGGCCAGGCAGGAAACAGGTGACTTATCAGTAACTTTAGACATCGTAACACAATTTTAAACGAGATTGTATTGTAGATTATACATTTTTGTGATACTAATTGTATGATATTTACCTTGTTCATTAAAAATTAAAAATATAAAATATATATTTTTTTTAAATATATTTTTTTTAAATATTTTTTTTTTAATTTAATTAATTTTTTTATTTTTTATTTTGTATCTGGCAAGAGGTGGGGCGGCGCCCCTAGCGCCCCTATGGGCCGGCCGCCACTGCTGATAGGGTATTTACGAAGGTCGCCCGGTGAGAGGTCTCTAGAGCAGAGACCTCCAGCGGGCGCACGTAAATTACCCGGAGCTTTTAGCGGTGTTCCCCACCCTAAAACGCTTCCTGCCGTCTCTCAGAGGACACCATGTCCTCGTGAGGACAGACAACACAATATCGTGTATGAACCGCCAAGGGAGTTTGCGTGGTCCCCAGTCACACACACTGGCACACAAACTGATCCCTTGGAGCGGCAGACGTCTCCTCTCTCTGAGAGCGACACAGGTACCGGGAGTGATGCACCTTGGGACAGAACTATTGTCCAGAGGTGCACCACACTATACAGACTGGACTCCACATCCAAGGATCGTGAGTCCGCTGTGGGTGCGTTACGGCGGAGCCGCGTTAAATCTGTTCGCATAAAGAAAAAATGCTCAATGACAGCTGTTCTCTTTGGCCGAGGCTATATACAGGACGGTCCTGTACACAACGCCAAATGGCTATATACAGGACCGTCCTGTACACAGCTCTCTGAAATGGCTATATACAGGACGGTCCTGCACAGAAGCCCTGAAATGGCTATATACAGGACGGTCCTGTATATAAGGTCTCTGAAATGGCTATATACAGGACGGTCCTGTGGATAAGATATCTGAAATGGCTATATACAGGACCGTCCTGCAGCTAACGTCAAATGACTATACAGACCGGGCTTAAGCAAGTTTCACGGGTGGTAATGTAGGGATAGGATTCACAGATAAATATTCTCACGACAACATTATTTTCAATGAGTTTCCCCTCAATATAAAATTGTGGCAATTAAATCTCTTTCCATGCCAATTGCTTAGCTTTTTATGCTGATTTCAGTCTTTTTTTTTGGTTTATCTTTTTATGTTGTTTCAATCATTTTCTACTTTATATTTTCCAATGCACAATGTTTTACTTGTAAAGGATATCACTGCATACTTTAAAGACTACTCGGTTTTATTAAAACTGAAGGTTTTTTTTTAAAGAATACGCCGACATTTCGTTGACGTGTAGTGATTTTGCATGGAAAGCAACACAAATCATTTATCGGCTACGCTGGCATTTTTATTTTAGAAATCGGAGAAACCTCCTTTCCTCAGTTTGGGAAGATTGGATACCGTTAACGCAGAAAGAACATTTAGGAGGACAAAACATTAAAATATCTACCTTTTACATATTCGATAATTGAATAGGCCTACATGTGGATAAAGCAAAGGCCAAATGTGGTTTCTTTCTCCATTGGCAATTTATCAAATGACACAGATAGGAGTATATAAGCTTAAAGTTAATTTTGAAGGAAGGAAACAAGATTGTATAAGTAAAGATAATTGAACAGGACAGCTGAGACCCTTCATGTCCAATCACCTTGGATCCCCCTTGGGCCTACTTCCTGTCACTGGATTCCTGTCTCACCCTGAGTGCCACCTCGTTGGGTCATAACTTCTCCAACTGACAGAATAGCTTTGGCTAATAGTAATGTGATCAGTCAGTGCACAGGGGACTGAGGCTGCCCCCCCCCCCCCCCCCTGTCCCGAGTGAGACATCATATCACACACATTGGACAGCGCTTCTCTTTACTTGAGTCAACAAGGCGAAACCATGCTGTCTTTCACTTTTTTTTTGTAGATCTGGAATAGCTTTATGTCTTATATGGTGATGCTCGGTCAAAAACTAAATGGGTATTTCCAACAACTGCGTCTAAACATTTGCAACAACATAAACGTACAAATATTTAGCTTTGCATTGAAAAATTGTTAATCATTTTGGAAAATGTGAAGTTATATGGGAAGATTGATAAAAAAGAACTAATTACAGGAACACTGGAAACTAAGATATACTCCATACCAAGTGTACACATAACATGTCAGATCATCTATCCCAGCAAGAGACGGGTGATTCAATTTTAAACTATTTGTTGCTAGGGTTACACAGAATTAATTAAAGAATTGTGCTCGGAAGCCCCTGGGGGAAGAAGGGATCCAAGTTGTTTGCATCGGTCTTGAAATGTTCCCGTTTAGTGAAGTCTCAGCAATTTGTTTTGTTTGTTGAGCATGACAGTGACAGTTTCCCTTTTCGGAAAAAAGGCCGATTTTAACGGTGCTTCAACATATTGTAGCCTTTCATGTCATGTTGCTTTCACTGCTCACGAATGCTTACAACCTGCAGTTATTCTCAGTGTTAAGAGGAGTAACCATGAACTCTAAGATTATCACAGATGGAGGATATGGAAATCATTGTCTCCTCTACTTGACTGTTACGTGTAATTTGATGTGAAAAATGAACCTGGATGCATTTCAAATGACATTAGAATATAATGCAAAGGCGTTTGCCCCGCAAATGTGTTTTAATGAGCTGCCACATTTTAAAAATGGAACCTTATTAAGAGGCACCAATTCCTCATGTGCTCTCATATTAAAATAGTGAATTGAGTGACTCTGGTTAAAGCATATCATTAATTGATGAGGTTAACACTTAAAGGGTTGTATGGCTTCCTAAATGGCAACCAATACTAAATACTTTAAAGTGGTGCAAATGAAAGTCATAACAATTTGTTTAAATTTCAAAAAGCTAATCTCTATTCTCCCAGCATCTTCCTTTTTATTCAGATTATTAGTATTATACTCAGTGTTTATCTCTTGCTTTGCCCTCTCCGTGCTGCTCCCATTGTGAACACACACACAGCGTGATGTACTGGTTGGGAAAACAACAGCATTGTAGCTCGGTTGTGAGGAGTCTGCGTGGAGACAGCGAATGGGTTGCTAGGCGACGGCAGCCGGGCAATTCCCCGGACAGGTGGGTGGGGTCTGGAGCTGGTGATAGAGGCCACACCTGCTCCCTGCCGGGCACACACACATTCCTCATTCACTCAGAAGCACAACCTTTATAAAACCCCTCTGTCGCTTCCCATTACACACACACTTGCACTCTTGATTTGACCTCTTTTGCTGCACTTTTGTGGAAACATGACCTGAAGTAAACATTACCTTGGTGATCCACCAGGTCATATAAAAAGCAGTGAACGTGAACATATTGCAGTACAACGCAACCTTTACCAACAGATGAACTTAAAATGCCCTGCAAGGTTCCACTCTTTCATGTAAGGCTGAGATTTACCACTTAATAGTTTAGTTATTTAATTTCAAACTAACCTAGTATGATGTAAACATCACACACAAAGTGAAAACCTTCATAATAAAGACCAACCATCTAAATATTCCTGGTATTGTGCATGCTGGCTAACTGACAATTGATTAACCTAAATTGAGCAAAATTAGTTATTCATGTGCTTTTCCTGCTCTGACAAATCTAAATGGTCCAATGTTTTGGCCAGAATGTATGTCCTAAACATACTATCCATTCACTGAACAGTTCTGTTTTGTTTTCCACCGACTCAGAAATTATCTGGGTTAGGGTTGTTCACACCGCAGAAGCTGCAGGAGTCCCAGCAGCTTCTACTGAAGCCAGTCCCTAACTCCGGGGACTTCCGGCCGGGGACTTCGGGTGGCAGTATACGCCGTGAAGTTGTTTGCGGCCTGCCAGTAAACCCAAAGCAGAAGAAGAAGAAGTGACGTCAGTGGCTTCATTTGCTTAATCCTTCCCCAGGAACTTATTCCGGTGTGAACGCGATCTGTACTTAGTTCATGAGAACTAAAGAGTTCTCATGAACTAAGTTCTCATGAACCTTTGTGGGAAAAGTACCGCGGTGTGAGATATACTCCATACCAAGTGTACACATAACATGTCAGATCATCTATCCCAGCAAGAGACGGGTGATTCAATTTTAAACTATTTGTTGCTAGGGTTACACAGAATTAATTAAAGAATTGTGCTCAGAAGCCCCTGGGGGGAAGAAGGGATCCAAGTTGTTTGCATCGGTCTTGAAATGTTCCCGTTTAGTGAAGTCTCAGCAATTTGTTTTTGCATGCTGGCTAACTGACAATTGATTAACCTAAATTGAGCAAAATTAGTTATTCATGTGCTTTTCCTGCTATGACAAATCTAAATGGTCCAATGTTTTGGCCAGAATGTATGTCCTAAACGTACTATCCATTCACTGAACAGTTCTGTACTTAGTTCATGAGAACTAAAGAGTTCTCATGAACTAAGTTCTCATGAACCTTTGTGGGAAAAGTACCGCGGTGTGAATGTGCCTATTGTAGTAGCTAACTATGTCTGTTTATTGTTTGGTGTTACGCACCATGCCAATTATTTAGAGGGATATCAGATAGTTTTTGCTTATGATGGTCTTGAGAGTGAACCAAAAGAGTACATTTGCTGTAAAACTAAAACAATTGTATTGTCCCTACTATCGATCAGTGTTACAAAATACACAAATTATTTCTTGTTGTCAAATAATCATTAGATGGAACGATACTGTGTGTCAGTAATCTTAACACTTAATAGAACTGGTACATTTAACATGCTCCTATTTGGAATGGGTCCACCAAAAACTAAATTAAATCCTAAGCAATACACCCTCCAGTGTGAGGTCAATAGTCGCGTTCACACCGGAGTACTTTTCCCCTTACTTTTCCCTTTTAGTTCCGATAGTTCCTGGGATTTTGCGTTCACACCAAAAATATAACTTAGTTCATGAGAACTTTTCCCCCCTTTTCAGTCCCTGCTAGAGAGCAGGTACTTTCCTGGGGGGGAAACAATTCCAATTTCTGATTGGCTTGGCGAATTGCAAACCAAGCCCCGTAAAACTCTGAATAGTTTTGTGAAGCCGCCATTGTATTTGCTGGCATTAGCATTATTAGCATTAGAATTAGCCCCGCGCACCAACGGAGAGAGAATAATTTATGGCAACACAAAAAAAAACATGGGAGCGGTGGAGTGATGAGGAGGTGTTGGCATTCTGGCGATTTACTCGGAGGGCTTCAGTAGAAGCTACTGGGAGTCCCAGCAGCTTCTACTGAAGCCAGTCCTCAACTCCGGGGACTTCCGGCCGTGTACGCCGTGAAGTTGTTTGCGGCCTGCCAGTAAACCCAAAGCAGAAGAAGTGACGTCAGTGGCTTAATTTGCGTAATCTAAAGACTTATTCCGGTGTGAACGCGATCTGCTCTTTAGTTCCACGGGGGAACTAAGCGCTGGGAACGAAGTACGGCAAAGTACTTGGTGTGAAAGGGGCTAATGGAAGAACGGTTGTCTCGAAATGTACTAATAAACAAGTCACCCCATAGATCTCTCCAACCATAGGTGCTGTTGCAAGCGACAGCATGCAATTCGGCAGTGTAACATGCAATTTATAGGGTTTGATACACCAACAGTATACACACTGTTGGTGTATCATGAGGGGAACCCTATAAACTGTAACAGTGTATACTGTATAACGCACTAATAAAATATGTACAATGTCAAGAGCTAGCACTTGACATTGTACTTCCCTGGGTCCTCAGCAATACACCCGCCTAGTGCCCATTGGATAACGGTTGTCAAGGAAATAGAAGGACAGACATGCAACAGACTGACTCCTTCCATTTTAGTGAGTTGGGATGTATTTAGTCAAACTGAATTTGCATCTTTTGAGCAGCTTTTGTAAAATCAACTAATCCCTGTGAAAATCCTGTTTAATCCTATTTTAAAGAGTCTTGCTCGCCTGGTTCAAAAACAGAAGCAGCATGAGGGATTGGTGTCGGATAATGTGACAACACATGGTGCCTTTTGCTTTCTTTCCAGATAAATGTCTGGAGAATTCATTATATTTTAGAAAACAGGCTTGGGGCATTTTGTTATCTATTCACTTGTATTTCCATACAATAAAGTGTGTAGTTTAACACATTTCCAAACCATCTCTTCCTGTCAGGCTGACATTTTCTCTTCACTGTAAACACTTCTCTCCCTAACCTCTGAGCCCTGCCCGGCTAAAGGTCCCACAGGAGCAGCTTTTATCTGTTGTAGTGAAACCTGAGTGGGGGTACATGGTCAGCTATTTGAACAGTAAATCTATTTGTGTGATCATATAATAGCAGGTAAGCAACACTTAGCCTTGTTTGTCTGCTTTGGCCGCCCTTGGCAAACACAGTTAGCTCATATGCATGCTCACATCTACAGACTGAAAAATAAGCTCAGAAATAATAACTTGGGGGTCCATAATAAGTGACGAGCTCTGAGGAAATGAGTCAAGGGGCTTTGGAGAGAAAAACTCATTAGAAAGTAAAGTATATTCTTCTGGTATTTACCTTGCTGATTGTCCCAGCACAAGAACATGTAATTTCTTATTAAATTTGACACAGCCCTTGGAGAAAGCAGAATTTATTATCACATTTCTGCATAAGCGGATTCCTGTGCTGTTGCAAATTAAATGAAGGCTTAACAGCATTATCAACATAATAAAACAGAGGACCGGGTGATGTTTTGCTGAATCTGACACATCAGTCTTGAGGCACTAAAAAACTCCACGTGTGACTGGACATGTTGTCCTCATCTGCTCTCAAATGGCACCTGGATGTAGTGTCCTTGTTATCGAGGATGCAGAGGAGGGAGAACAAAGCCCTCAAAATGTCAGCGTTGGCAGTTTTAATTTGGAGAATGGATCTAATTCTAGGAGGAAAATGTATTATCATTAGGTATTAAATACATGTTGTGAAGTAAAAGCACACCATTTACCTCTGAATAGTATTGGCGTAGAAGTACAAAGTAGCAAAACATTGGAATACTCAAATAACGTACAAGTAAATAAAATAATACATAAATAAAATAAATAAATCAAAGCGCTCCTCTCCCGATAAGATGGTGTGTGATGACGAGCATCAGCTGGAGGTGGATGAAGGGAGAGCTGCTCATTGATCTGAATGACAGGTGTGGCAGCAGACAGGAAGGTGGCTGCATGGTGTGTGTGCCAAGTGTGCAGAGCTTGATAAGGAGAGAGAGCCATGTGTGTGTGGATGAGTGAGGCTGGGAGAGAGGGAGCCCGGAAACCCATGTGTGCGTCAGAAACAAACACAAAAAACACCCACTGTAAAAAATGTCATTACAAGTAAGCCACACTTAAAAAACAGCATGTATTCTATTGTCGTGGCTTTATTCTATAGAAGTGAAATCTAAAAAGCAAAGGTGGAGAAGAACTCAGATAAAATGTTTTAAGTAAAAGTCCTGCAATCAAAATGTTACCCAAGTAAAAGTAGAAAAGTATTAGCATCAAAATATACTTAAAGTACCAACGGTAATAGTCATTATACGGATTGGTCCATTTCAGAATAATATATATGATGTGTTTTTTTTATGATCATTATAGTGTTATTGAAGCTTTGTTTACTGCAGGGTAGCTTGTGAATTTACTCCAGGTGTAACTAAAGTCTGATTTAAGACTTGATTATATTTCACATCATTAATCCAAATGTCTAAAACTAAAGGTATTAAATACATTTTGTGGAGTAAAAGTACATGATTTACATCTGAACTGTAATAGAAGTACAAAGTATAGCAGAACATTGACACACTCAAGTAAAGTACCTCAAAATTGTACTTAAGTAGGCCTATGTGTAACTTTACATCAGTGTTGAGAGCCATTTGTTTTGATCAGTTGAATTAAAGCACAATTCAGAAAAGGACAAACCAAAGACATGATTCAAATGCATGAAAGACAGTATGATCTCCCCCACTTTGGCACACTTTCCCACGTGTTTAACTGTGGTCCCCACACTGCTAAATTACTGGCTGATGTTTCTTGCAGTGTGCGGAGAGGCACCGCTCTGCCGGCCCAGCTGAACATCCAAATGCGCCCTCCCCTTTTCTGCTTTTATTTTTTGACACACGCCGTAGATCTGCTCTAATAGCCTATCGCAGTAACTTAACAGTCACATACACACAGACTAGGCTGAACAAAAAAAAAACAACAACAAAAAAACCGCGCACCGATGGCGGTCTGAGGCGTTTGGCTGAGAAGTACGCACGGCGCTGTGGATTAGTGAAACCTTTTTTTTTTTATTGGCATCTTCTTGCTGTCTGGATCCTGGTCCCGGGGAAATAAACAAAGCTATGGATTACTCAGTCTGCTTACTTTTACTCCTGTCAACCATTTCGTCTGTGTCGACCGGACAATTCCCCACAGCGCAGATGTGAGTAAAACAGCCTGTTGGCTTTTTTAGAAAGTCTCGGATAATATGCAATGTGGCCGAAAATACAGCATGGCTCTTTAAAGAGTTTACATTTTCACAATGATTATTGTTTTTGTGACACGTTTCAGATACATGAAAATAAAAATAAATTAAGAGATATCTAATTATTGCAGTTGGTGGAACATAATCCTCGATGCGCCTCAGCAGAATCAGAAAGTGCTTCCTTCTTGCCAACTGATGATGATCGCACATTACTTCAGATACAACTTTACCCTGTGAAACATGATATTGAAAGCTCATGTCCGTTGGGTGCCAGCTAGCAGCAGTGACATGTGGCTCTCTGTCAAATTAATCATCCCAGGCTGAGGTCTGAGGGGTCCCCAAACTTTTCCCACACTGGGATTTAAGCACAGTTTGGTTTGTTAGTGGATACATCAGATTCAATTTACACTTCAGGGCAGATCATTGAGTTTGTCATTGGTTTCACGCTGAAAAACCACAATATTCACTGGTTCCAGCTGCTAAAGTTTGAATATTTTGTGTCTTTTGTGATGGTAAATTGAATCATTTTGGATTTTGTTGATTGTCAAACAATAAACGCAATTTAAAGAGGTGCCTTTAGGTTTTGAGGACTAGTAAAGACCCTTTTCCACTATTTTTGACATATTTGGAACCAATTATGAATACATTTTCAAGATAATTAATTAAACGTATAATCACAAGCAATATTTGCAGACCATCTGGGAAATTTGGGGGCAGACTCACTCATTTCAGATTGATAAGTCTCAAAATATGATCTGAAAACTCTCTATATGCCCTGCCAGGTGGGTTATAAATGTAAGATAAAGTATCACTCCATCTAAATCTGACTCTCTATATTTGTCTCGCAACATTAACAGATCTAACAGATGATATATCCAAGATTAAACAAACGAGTAAGTGTGTGAGTCTGTTTCAGCCACCATGCTGCCCCTCACTCTTAATCAACAGGTTTGAGATATTCCAGATGGTTCTGGAGGCCGGACTACAGCGTTGGGTTTTGAATGCAGCCCAACACGATCCCCCAGAGAGGTGGTGAGCCAAGATGGCACTCAGCCTAATGGGCGAGTACAATGATGTCAGACTAGCTGAGCGGCCTGCCCACTCCCTATATTTCATGGGCACTAAGTGGATTGATCTGTGGGTTGTGTACATGATTTTCACACAGAGCTGCAGACCCACTTTCACTGACACAGTTGAGTGGAATTGGCAATCTGGATAAAAAAAGATATTAAAATTCACAACAAGATTGGCAGGGGCTCTTCGTTTCAATTAGCAAACTTGATTTAGAAGAAAAGTCGATGCCAGAATCAAACTCCACGGAACTCAGCGTCTGTATTTTGACATTTGCCAATTGGTATAAACATGTGGAGGAGAGGTTTGCACAAAATACTCTCCCATTCCCGCTCTCTCCCTACGCTTTGAGTCCTACTCTCTGTGATCTCTTGTGGTGACGGTGATTTCGAGTGACAAGCTTCACATCGACTCCTCAAGGTTAAAGTCTCAGAGGGAAGCAGAGACTGACCCGGTCTGTTCCCCTCCAGGAAATTCAGAAATGTGGAAGTAGCTCAGCATTTGTGTGACTAAAAGCAGACATTTGAACACGGTGTGTGTAGCACTGCCGTCTTCCTCCCCTCTCACCTCCAGGAGTGAGTGTATGTCTGGGCTCTATCACTAACCTCACATGCCAGGATCTATCTGCTTCAGATCTTCATGTCTCCCACTCTTTCTCCACCCCTTTCCGCCTTGTTTGTCCCCTGTCCATCTCCTTTCCATCCTGATCCCCATGCATCCCTTCTCTTATTTTTTCTCCGTTGCCCGAAGGCAGATGATTAACATCATTGCATCTGAAATGCAAAGTCTGATGTCATAGCCTTTTGCCCCAGAGAACTGGGCGCCAGCTTAGAGATAAGGAAGAGATGCACAGAAAAGATGAAGACTGAGAGAAAAATAGATGACAAGGACATCCAGATAATTCAGCCTTCTTGATCCAATATGTCTAATGCATACGGACATTTGGCTGCATGAATTCTGCACGAGTCCTGTTACCACCCTCACAGCCAAAAAGACAAAACGTCTCCAAATCTTTCTGTCATCACATGCCAACGCATTATGCTGAGTTCAGCCATCCAATCCAAGAATTGTTCATATGCTTTTTTGTTGGCTTAGGCTTGAGTCACCAACAGACATACTTTTTCTCTGTCCTCCTTTTATCCACAGTTTCTGTCACCCTCTGCTCCATTTCTCCCACTCCCACTCTCACTTTTTAACTCAATTTTATGCTCAACCAGCTAAAGAGCCATGCTCCCTGTGTTCTCCTCGTCTCTGGCGATCAGAGGGCATAATGTGAGGAGGCACTCTATCTGAACAAAGAGCATCATGGGCAGTTGTGTGCAGGGATAGTGTAAATATACAAATATAGAGTGGGTTCCTGAGATATGAATCGCAAGCAAACTAGGTCCAGAGTCCATAATCTCATCTAACGCTAAACAAAAAAAGGACTAAGCATTTGCCCCAAAAGTCAAACTATTCCTCTGTTATGGTATTATTTGTATGGGTTCTCCATCTGTACATCTTGAGAAAATGGCTTTACATTTCCCACAAACTTTGTCTTAAGGCCCTGACAAACCAAGCCGATTTCGGCCGTCGATGAGCGTCCTGTCGCCCTACTCAGATTGGTGTGTCCCGCACCGTCATGTCTTTTCGGCCGTGCCGACACCTTCCGCTGCCGATTCACCTTGTTGAATCGGCAAAATAAATCACTCTGATTGGCTGTTCAGCTTAGCGAGTCAGTGCATGAGAAGCGAAAGGGAAGTGAGGTACGCAAACAAACGATTAGGCACGCACAGACGGCTATTATTTTTCATTTTCATCTCACCTGGACATTCTTCTTCTTCTTAGAAGAAGAAGAAGAAGAAGAAGAAGAAGAAGAAGAAGAAGAAGAAGAAGAAGAAGAAGAAGAAGAAGAAGAAGAAGAAGAAGAAGAAGAAGAAGAAGAAGAAGAAGAAGAAGAAGAAGAAGAAGAAGAAGAAGAAGAAGAAGAAGAAGAAGAAGAAGAAGAAGAGTCGAAGACTTCAGGTTCTGAGGCTCTATCTTCACTGCTGCTAGCAAAAAAAAATCTCTAGCGAAGTCGGCAACTGTAACGTTTTTTTTAGCCATTTTCTCTGTCTCTCTCTCTCTCTCCTCATAGACGTAAACTGATGGGAGACACGTGGTTTATGTTTTTTTTACTTGGTGGGTAGGTCCTTAGTGATTTCTCAATGTCCATTGGTCATTTCAGACCATGATGGCTGCCGGCCGAGATTTCCTTGACGGACACACGAATCCACCAATCCCACACAGTGTAAAGTCAAGCTGCTTTGAGCGGCCATATTGGGTGCTGTGCCCTGGTTACAGTCTCACAAGAGATACCACTGGAAAGCTACTGTTCCAGCGATTCCGCGGATATCTGAATCATATTTCTACTCCTTATAATCGAAAATATATGATTAATTACTTAAAATGATGCGCACCTGGACGCGCCGGCACGTCCACCGACTCCAGAGGGTTAAGGTAAGATGGCGTCTGCCCATTAAGGGCTTTGTAGGCGAGAAGAATACTTTTTTTTAATTCTATCCTGTGTTCTATAGGGAGCCAGTGTAAGACAGCCAGAACAGGAGTAATGTAATGTGTTAGTACACGAGCTGCAGCATTTTGAATCAGCTGAAGCGACTTAACTGACTTCTTGGTACACCCTGATAATAAGGAGTTACAATAATAATATAATGCATATACTAGTTTCTCTGCATCGTTTTGAGGCAAGATATGCCTGATTTTTTAAATGTTACATAGATGGAAGTAGGCGGTCCTTGAAATTGATTTTATGTGGGCGTTAAAGGATAACTCCTGATCAAATATAACACCAAGATTCCTTACAGTCTCACTGGAGGCCAAATTAATGCCATCCATAGTTAGTATATCGTTAGATAATTTGTTTTGTAGATTCTTCGGGCCAAGTACAATAACTTCAGTTTTGGTCGTGTTTAACATCAAAAAGTTTAAGGTCATCCACGTTTTTAAGTCCTTGAGGCAGTCTTGAATTTTATTTAGATGATTAATTTCATCAGGCTTGATTGATAAATATAGTTGAGTATCATCCGCATAACAATGAAAATGTACAGAATGATTCCTTATAATATTGCCTAACGGAAGCATATATAATGTGAACACAATATGTCCGAGCACGGAGCCCTGTGGCACTCCATGGCTAACTTTGGTTTGCGTGGAAGATTCATCATTGACACGTACAAACTGAGAGCGTTCAGATAGATAGGACCTAAACCAGCCTAAAGCAGTTCCCTGTATGCCAACTAAGTGCTCTAGTCTTTGCAATAAGATATCATGGTCGATAGTATCAAATGCAGCACTGAGATCGAGCAAAACAAGAATAGAGTACTAAATAACGTACAAGTAATACAAGTCCTTTGTCTGAGGCTATTATAATGTAATTTGTGACTTTAACCAGAGCTGTCTCTGTGCTATGATGTGTTCTAAAGCCAGACTGAAAATCTTCAAATAAATCATTGTTTTTTAAGTAATCACGAAACTGTTTTGCGACTGCTTTCTCAAGAATTTTTGAGAGGAACGGAAGATTAGAAATAGGTCTATAGTTGGCTAAAACCTCTGGATCGAGGTTGTGCTTTTTAAGAAGCGTTTTTATCACTGCTACTTTGAATGATTGTGGAACATAGCCTGATAATAAAGACATATTCATAATATTAAACGTAATGACGGATGGATTGAACGGGTCAGGCTAGGATTGGGTTTCCTTGGATGGGATTTGCACCTCTCAGCCGCCAAAGAGTTGGTGCTTGCAGGTATATTTCAGGAGGCATTCCCCTGCCTTAAGTCTAGCAGCTGGCGGGCTATATCTGTTACACGCGCGCACGCACACACACACGCACGCACGCACGCACGCACGCAAGGGGGCCAGATCTTTGCCCATGTTTGCTCGCCACTTCATTTTCTCTCACCCTCCCTCTGCTTTTCTTTTGCCTTTTCCTTCCTTTCCTGCTTCTCCTTAATCTTTTTCCCTTTTCCTCTCCCACTCACTCCCTTTTGACCCCATCTCAACCGTGGCTATATTTAGGCAGGCCTCTGTCTTCCCGACTCAGACGTTGGTATATATACAGGGCCGGGGGTGCAAGGTGGCAGGGGGCTCCACATAAATCCTACCCCATTCACTGTCTGATGTTTTCTGGACCCCTTGTTTATATGTGGCCTCCGAGTGTTGCTTTAGTTTAAGTTTCTCATGAATTCCTTTAAAGACAAAGAAATGTCCCCTGCCCTTAATGTTTTTGCGGAGTAATGAAACAACCTTGCTGCTGTATTACTTCCCACAATCCTTTCCCACATGGAAATTCCCAAGAATTTTCCATTGCAGCGTTGCCCTGGCAACTTTGGGAATAGTTAACAGCTGTTTGGTCGGGAGCCCTATCCTGTACAGGAAGCACATCTGTATGCCGTAATATAAAGCATGGAGAGTGTAGTTTTTAGGTGGTGTTAATTTATATATAAGCCTTTTTATGTATCAAATGACATTAAGAGAGCATACAAAATGATGAATAGTCAGTAAACTAAAAAGACAATTTAAAACAAAGTGAAGCAAAAAAAGAACTTAAGAAAAAAAACCACTTGTGGTACCTAAAGGAGATAATCCTCTGGCTCATCTGGTCTGTCTTCATCAGATTTTTGTGTCGTCTTGTCTTTTTGAAGTTCACAATCACATATTTCTTTGAAGGTTGAGGAAATAGTGCAACAGCACTACACTCAACAGCTCATAAAGTCCTTTTTATAACCTGTTGAACACAAATGCACCCAAAGGCATACCGAAGAAAACCAATATGACATTTAAATAAAAAAAGCCCTGTCAAAAATAAACAGCTTCACACGACCACTCAAGCATTCTATATCACCAATATATTTCTATCTAAAGAAAGACATGATGTGGAAGAGTGGTTTGACATTCTTGGAAATATGCTTGTGTGTTTCTTGGGCTTCTCTGAACGCGGCACATGGAAGTGTTTCCTTAGGACCTTCTACTTTTCTATTTACTTTTAAATTCTGAAAATGGGTGGACGGGGGTTATGGGCACTGCTGCATTTTTCATGACAAAAAACTGAGCAACCAATTCACTTCTTTAGTTGCTCTACAGTATTTTGGTTGTCAAACTGGTTGCACACCTAAGCCCTGTCCAAACTCAACACAACATAGGGAACGTAAATAATCAGAATTCCTTTATTTGTCTAGCAACGTCAAAACACTAGTGCAGATAAAGTAAAAGGAATATACTTACATATTTAAAAAAATTAAAAACTAACTAGGTATGCACACATTATTAATAATAAAAAATACAATAAATACAAAAGAAATGGCAAATGGTAAAAACACATGGTAAAAAAAGTGACCGTATAGAAATTAAGAGGTAGCTGTTACTGTTTACAGATTGTTAATACATTGAAAGAAATATAAAGCCTGAATTGTGTGAGGGTATATTGCACATGCGTGTATATTGCACAAAGTTTTATATTTACATGTATTTATATTTTTAAATATCACTTTATAGAAAGCTGTGTAGAGTGTTAACAGGTTATCTTTAGAGATCTGGAAATGTGCTAATGGACTTAATAATATGCCAATCTAGCCTAATCACACCAGAGGCGTTAACGGTTAAGTGCTTAAAATATCTCTAGTGAGACACCCGGCACTTCTGATGTGTAATATTTTGAGAGAGACAGAGAAAAGTGGACCCATGATGGCTCCTCTCGAGCCCCTTAATGGAGTCGTTTTGCTACATACACTGTAAGAGCTGTTAATGCCAGACAACACTACACTGCACCGGAGAATGTGGCCATGAGGGAGACTAGCACAGCGCTAACAGTACTATGCGTCTCAATTGACGTTAATTTTACATTTTTGCCAAGGGGGGCTCCTTTATCTCTCTATTCATGCACATGGCCCGAGATTTGTGTGCGTGTCATGAGGCAAGAGGACAGAGTTGATACTGTATACGGACGGATGGGTAGAGAGTTTGCTCAGGAAGTGTGAAGGTGACGGAGATGTGGAGGGTTAGTCATTTGAGCGTAGTTCAAAATGACACGAAGCAGAGAATAATAGACAGCTAGATGGGTTATACTGAGCGTGAGGGGGCATCAAATCAACTCAACTTTTAAAAGTAATTGTATTATTTTTTAAAGACAAAGGGATTAAAAATATAAAGGTCACTGCATTTTTTAAGCTTTCTGTTACAGACTTTCTGTCGTTTCGACCCATTATATTGCAGAAATCAGTCAATATCTCTTTATCCCAGACATTTCCATCAATATTTTCCAACATCTTTCTTTAGACTCGACTTGACCCATATTCCTGAGCGCTCACAGGGAGTATAATATTAATTAGTTGCTGCTGTTATGCTTTAGTGTTGTGATTGAATGTCACCAGCAGGTGTGATTGCTCTGCAGCGAGTACACACACTTGCAGGTGTCAAAACAACTCTGCTCCCTCCAATTTAATGCGTCCAGACACCTGCTGGGACGGGTGATACAATGGGAGCTGTTAGTTCTGTCAGGACGTATATGCCTTTGGACACAGGGGGGGGGGGGGGCACGAGGCAGACTTGGTGCTAGGGGGACGTCGAGTCTGAGGTCCACATTGTGAGGTCAAACATGGGCAAGGGTAGGAAGAGAGACTGACCCCGGGCCTTTGTGCCAGTCTCATGTTGGACAGACAGTGGACAGACTCCTAACCAATTGGCATACTCTGATTTGGTTTGAATACCGACATTTAAGATAAGAGATAAGATGAAACTTTATTGATCTTAATTTGGGAAATGTTTGTGTTGCAGCAGCATAAAAAGACATGGCATTGTACAATACAAATTTAAAAGACAAGAAATAAACAAGAAAGTAGAAAATATACATGTTGAATTTACAAATGAACAATAACAAGTTATAAGCAAGGTATTATATTTACATAAGTATGTGACAGATGGAATATTAAATATTAGACTGAATATATAAATGTAAAATGTACAGTGAAGAGAAAATAGAAAAACTATGGAGCAGAGAGTTCTCTTCCAGCCAGAGGTGATTTATTGTACAGTGTTATTGCAGTGGGCAGGAATGTTTTCCTGTATCGGTCGTCGTGACAGCAAAGCTGCAGCAGTCTGTTGGAGAAGGAGCTCCGTTGACTGTCCAGCTGCAGGTGGAGAGGATGGGTGGGGTTATCCATGATGGACAACAGCCTCTTCAGTGTCCTCCTCTCCACCACAGCTTCAAAGGGGTCCAGCTTGATGCCGATGACAGACCCAGCTTTCCTGATCAGTTTATTGATCCTGCTGGTGTCACCGGCTCTGATGCTGCCCCCCCCCCCCAGCAGACCGCAGCAAAGAAGAGTGCACTTTAGAAGATCTCCAGCATCTTGCTGCACATGTTGAAGGATCTCAGCTTCCTCATTTCTTGGAATGGAAATTATTGTGTAAGAATAACTTTTTATTTTCAACAAAATATGAAAAGATATTAACAAAAAGGAAGCAAAATGACACAATTTACAACCAAGCCTAACCAAAAACTATTTACAGCTTTTGGTTCAGTCACATAAAAAGGTTAATTCTTACTTTCCAAATATCATTTGGAAAGGAAAGGCCCTCGTAAGTTTGTCCTTTTTTGTTGTTGCAGTAGATCCAACTAAGAACTAGGGATGTCCCGATCACCTTTTTTTGCTCCCGATTCGATTCCGATCATTTGATTTTGACAATCTGCTGATACCGATTTTTCCCGATCCGATCTTTATGCAATGCATTAAGAGAAAAAAAAGGTAACAGATAACGGCTGGTCATCCAACGCGATGAATTCAGCTATCTTGGCTGTTATGTTGGCCTTTTCACTGTTCTGGGGCAGTTTCTCTTTCCTTTTAAAAGTGTCGGTTGTTTCAGTGCCGTTACCTGAGTGGCCGCTCTGTACTCGTCGTGTTGTTGTTGGTGTTTGTTTCTCAGGTAGCGTATTAGATTGGTCGTGTTGAACGTAGCTCTGTTCTTTCCACCACGCGGAACCTCCACCTTGCAAACATTGCATCTGGCTGTTACACTGCCTTCGCTTTCAATTTTATAATACTTCCAAACTCCTGACATTTTCTCTGTCCCGAGTCACCAGCTGAACGTAGCCTCTCGTTAGCTTACTGCTACTATTAGACATTGCGCCCACACTGTTGCCAGATTTGAGAGAAATAAGCAACTAGGTCTATGAAAACAAGCCCAAAAGAAGCAACACATACATGATGTTGTGTAATTTTAAACCAAAACTAAGGCCTCAGGATGACTTTAAGATGTGAACATGGTCATTTTTGTTTTGTAACATTAAATAAAATAATAAAAATATTTTATATACAAAAATAAAAAATAAAATAAAAAAATTCCCGATCCCCGATTTTTTTCTCCCGATTCCGATCTTTTGAAAATCACGTGATCGTCTCCGATCCCCGATCACGTGATCGGATCGGGACATCTCTACTAAGAACACTTGAATATGGTGTAATATAGGGTGACTTACAAAATCTGTCCAGGCACTACGGATGAAAAATAGCCTCTTGGCTAACTGGCACATTTACAGAAATGTTTGATTAATGTGCACTGTCCCTGTTAAAATAAAAATATCCCTTATTTGAATCATTCGGTCCTAAAAGTTTGAATTTGCCAAGTCTAAAAAGATGTTCCTCTCTCCATTCATGTAAATGAGTTGTAAACGGTTGGAAGGCAGTGTTAAGGGAAATGCTATTGCTTTTGCTCTATGGGCCCAATATATGTGGAAGATCTCCATCTATTTGAACTATTTAGGTTGTTTAGTTTGGTCATCAGGACTGGCTTGTTGTCTTTTATGTAGTAAATGCTGCCATAGCTTCAAACTGAACTAACCAAGTCTATAGAAGCTGTTTATCTTTGGCCATTAGTTCTCCTGATAAATCAATGCCATTAGAATCAAGTTCCTGTAACCTACACCTGCTTTATCAATATATGATTGCCACCAGCAGTTTGTAATGATCATGCAATACATATCGAGCTCTCGCACAGGTCTAATACACCCCAACATAAGTGCCTGATAGATTGCTGATAAAACCTTTGTCCTGGCTTCACTTCAACATGGCTCTTCAGATAGGGGGGCGTCTGTAAACAGGCTCCGACTGACTTTCTAAGAGGACAATTGTAGAAGAGCTGACGGACGGGGGTCCAGGACACAGGTGGAATTATGGTGTTATTGACCTCGGTGAAGGATAAGATATCATCACTTGTCTCCTTTGTGCTCCATGCGGTACATGTGAGAGGCGGGAGAAGGGAGGAGGACAGAGCAAAGACATTTCTAGCATTATGGGTTTCATTTAGAGAAGAAATGGGAAGCATTAGGAAGCAAATAAGGCTGTTAATGATGTGGAGCTTGTAAGATGAAAATGGAAGCTATACAAAATACATTATATGATAGACAACAACAAAGGAGTCAGAGAGGTGGAAGGAAAGAGCAGATACAGAAGAGGAAATAACCAGCAGAAAAGGCAATTAAAACAAAGGAAATAAATACAACATTGTATGTGTTTACTTGAGAAGGATGAAAGAAGCCTGAAGGAGGTGGGAGAAACAGAAACAAAATGGGGCAGAAAATGTCTTTGTCTTCAACAAAGCTCTGTCAGGCCCGCTGCTTCTTAGAATCCGAGCTTCATTGTCAGGGCTCTTATTAGCCATCCCTACAGTGGCTCAATGACATCCACGCTGCCATCCTCAAACATCCCCTCCACACCCCATGGTGTCAGGCTTGTCTCTCTCTAAGCACTGATTAGAACCCGAAATTACTACTATCAGAGGAGGATTTAAGGTTTTCAGCGATCACCCGTGGCTGGAAACCATGACTTTACAACATGGTGAGGAAAAGAAAATAGTGTTTCTACTCTTTGGCGGTTCGGGGGGTATTAAGAGATCAAATATGGATCCTCAGACTGGGTTCTGAGTATAAAAACACGAGGATGTTCACAAGATGAGAGGGCGCTGAAGTGGAAAGTCAGAGATTGGATATTGAGCCGGGGATTCTTGTGGCTATGGAGCCGTAGGGAGGCAGACTTTACTGGGGATCAGTCAGAGGGGTTTTAGCATCCAATGTTGCTGGATTTATTTTCTGGACTTTCACTCGGTTCTAGGTGTTTACACAGTGTCAGGTGTATCACCCTGTAAAAGGAAGGAAGGAGAAAATAAACACCTGTTATGAAGCGATATAAATAACACCTGTGCTGCTGAATGACAAAATGAGGTTGCGGTGGTTAATAAACTGATCTATTCCCCTAATGATCTATATGGCATGCCAGCTGCATGGCATGACACAATTTATACCACGAGTTTCAGTTCACATGAGAGGAGTTGAAGAAGCTGCTGCCAGCTAACCAGCAAAAGTGTTTTTATGACTAGCTGTTCCAATTCTTTGACAGCCCAAAGCACAAGAACACAGTCTTCAGGGTATTAATCTGAAGTTCCCTCCCTTATCTTTCCAGAAAGAACATAGACGTACGTTTGGTATGAAAGTAAAGACAGGACTTTTAGGCAGAAAAAGCTTAAAGGTACATTATTCTCCCCATGAACTCCGCCTGGGAACAATATTCAGAGTTGCTTTACAAACGCCTGCAAATCTCCTGTAACAACCTGACTATGAGCTTTTTATCTGAACTTTACAAAGAGGTAAAGGTAGAAAAACTGACGTCAAGGACAGTTTAAGGTCAACTTACTGTATATATAAAATAGTTTTCGGTTTATCCCAACTTTATTTCATTTCTGGCAGTCATCATCTGTCTATAATAATTCTACAAACATGATGACATAATCACAACGTGAACAAGCCTACAGTTTAGCCAGTTTAGGAAGCCAGTCTGTAAAATGTGCACGCAGTCTGAGTTGTCGACAAAAACTCACAACAAAGTCTGTTCTGAAGCTGTTGATCGCATAACATGACCTTCCTCAGCAGATCGGGATTGAAAATTCAATCTTAGTATCACAGCTGCCTTTATTTTCGCTTCAAATATTTGAATAGCGTAATATTTGAAGATAGATTGTCATTCTTACTCCACTGCATGGTGTATGAATAGCAAGAAGAATGATGGCAAAAACAAAGATATTGAGATCCATTTGGTAAATTATCCTTGAATAACTAAACATTTCAGTCCAGAATGTCAGTTTGAACTACTCTTCCTTGTAACATTCTAAATGGTTTCCTAAATGGGACCCGACAGACTTTGATATTTAACGTTTTTGAGTGTTGAAGCATACCCACTTCCCGAGTCACTTTGAGTCCTGCTGAAAGAGTGATAAACAGTTAAAGGCTGTGGTTTTAAAATGTAGAAACGGATGGAGAGGCGAACATGACCCCCCCCCCCCCCCCCCCCCCAAAGTCTAACAAAGCTCTGCCAGAGGGGTAAATATGGTGAGGCAAAGCAGCAGTGCTTTAATGCTGAGTCATGCTCCCTATTCTTGGATTGTGTCCACTTCCCTGAGTTCAGCCCACAGATTGGACCGACTGCCTTTTAGAGAGAGACAATTTGTTTTTCTTCTAATGGAGGGTCAGTGTGTTCCTTTGGTTGCTTTTTAAGTCTTTCTATTTTTTTGTCACCTCTATAAGGTGGTTAAACTTTCAAGTTGTATTGAACTAATAGCAGTCAATGATTTGCTTGGAGATTTAGAAGCCAGTTTTACACCAACCACTCAATACACAATTAAACAGAAATCGAAGCACACATCACTGACATATTTTCCTGTGTTAAATTTAAAATGGGATTTCAACTCGAGCACCAATGATACATTAACACGTGACGCACCTCGTCCCTCTTACAACCAACCAATCACATTCTCCTAAACATGCTGCTCTATTTAAGCTGCCAGATCTGCCTGCCTCTGCCTCGCTATTGCTACTACTGCGTGCGTGCCCTGCTGTTGCGTTCCCATTGCTGCTGGTGCTGCTGTGTTTCATGTTGCTGCTGCTCGCCTGCCCCACCACAACCCCAGCTTCCAGCCCAGCATCCACCTGTAGGCTCGGGGGGAGAGTTATCTAATCATCACTCAATGTTCATTGTAAATCTGTGGAGTGATGAGGCCCGAGCCTAGACGCCAAACTCAAACTATATGCTGCTTCTAATAAACATATAAATAAACACGTGAGTGGTCTGACTGAACTACATTCAGCACAAACATAACATTGGCCTGGAATCATGAATCTCATTGAAAAAACCTGAAACGTTGACCTTAATTTAATGTATTACAGTATGTCAACACATTTCACAAAGTTGTACTAGGTTAGTTGAAAGCAATATAAAGTTTAAATAAAAACGTAATAGGTTTATATTATTGCTTTCAACTGACCTAATACAACTTTGTGAAATGTATTGACATAATACATTTAATTAAAGTTTAGTTCATTCAGTGCTGGTCACCGGATGAATTCAAGTCCAACAATCACTCTCCTTTTAGCTTTATTTGACTGCACCAAATATCTGGCATTTTAATGGTTACATGTTTCTATCTGCTGTTAGTGTAGTCCTAGCCTCTGCTAATTGCTCATACTCTGTATTGTTATCCAGTGCTTTGTCCTGCACTGTTCAATCACTCTTGATGGTGGGTTGTATAACACACTAGCACAAATGGTTCAACCCACTTCATTACATTAAGAGCTGCACCTGTCCTGGTGACCTTTGACCCTGAGAACCTTGCTCCCCCCCGCCCGCTAAAAGACCCACTGCTCTGGTTACATACAGACGTTGACACAGACATGTACATGTACACTTGTGACAGCTGCCCTAAAGGAAGCAGCATATCTTCCTGTCATTAGAGGAATGGAGACTAAAGGAGGGTGGGAGGGGCTTCTTTGACTACCCACCAGCCACTCATGGGTCAAGCACAAATTAAAGACACATGGAGTGAAGTAAAGGAATGAGCAAATTAAGCAGTTAGAAAATATTGCATACCTTCTGACAGTATCCTGTATTTTGTCTTTTAGGTCTGTTTTTCTGAGTATTGACACAGCTCACAGCACCTCATCTAATTTCACACCATTCGACCCGTTGGCACATTTTTGCTTATAACTGTGGACAAGCAAAAAACGCTGTGAAATTTGAATGCTGTGTTTTCAGCATCTCGAGGCCTATTTTCAGACGATCCGTTTGTCTAAACTCCAACCAAGTGTGTCTCCATCCCTCTAAAGTCAGTGAATCCGCAATGATCCGTACTGCATTCACCCCGAGTTACATTTCACTCTCGCAAACAACAAGCTGAGGTAGATAGGTATCACAGCATTTCAACTCTCACAGGTATTAAGCCAGTCCAGTTCCAAAGTGTGAGTGCATGTTTAAAACAAGGGCTTATTGTCAACTGGGCACAGGAAAATGTGGGCGTGGTAACACATGATAGTGATATAGTAATGTGCGTTCCTACTGAATTAGGCATCTCTCTATTTTACTCTACTGTACTTTAAAGCCTATTCCTATTGGCCTTGCCTTATTTTAAAGAAATGGTAGTTTTACATGCATTTGATAGTCCACTATTTCTCAATGACCTACCTCATCTAAAAGCACGTTTATTCCCTTTTGTTCCACTGTGTGAGCCACTGCCAGCTGGAACCCATTGGGAGAGAAGCACTTAATGTCACCAAATGGTCAAAACAAGCCTCACTGCTGCCCTCAGACTCTCTGCAAACAGTAGAATCACTGAAATTACTATTTAATTGAATTGATTTATCAACATTTTAGTTTTAAAGTTATAACATGTCTTCATCTTTAAGACTTTTTTATTTTGTATTATCGAACAAAACTTACTATTTAGGTTGATGAAACAAATACAAGTACATATTTGTTGTCATATAGCCGGACACTATACAGTAGGTACGAAAAAAAGGAGTATGAGAAATTATTTTATAACTCTTTATTTGACAATTATTTTAATACAGTTTATAAAGGACAGGCTGTCATAAACACTGCTATCATTTAAGTTGTACATTCCCATCATTTTGAGGGGCATACAAGGGACATGTTAAAATACATATTGAATGCAGTCAATTAACCATCAGAGCCTGAGATACAGCATCTTAACCCCTAGCTGGTAAATGCTGTTACAATGGGTAAACTGGTTACTCATTCCAGTCACAGAATAAATTATGCATCTGTTTTCACAGGCCAAGTATTATTATCTAAGATGTGGAGGCTGAACTGTGTGAAGTTGATGTTTTGCCCATTAAAATCCATCATCAGAGAAGCACATCAGAAATGTCCAGAGAACAACACGGTGATTGTGTGATCTTTCCTCATGCAAGACCCTATTGGTTTCAATTGCCTCATCATCAGGGTTGTTGCGATGCATTAGATTTACAAGTAGAGTACACTGGAACTTTTTACATATTCAGAAGACCGAAAACCCCCTGGGATAATTTGAAGCCTCTACCGAAATAATATTAAAATGCACAATGTTGTAAGCCAGATTAATAAAAAACACATTTGATTTTATTAGTTTCATTACACACTTTTAGAACACATAAAAACAGCAATAAAAACAATTAAATGTAAAAGAAAAAAGGAATGTGGTTATGAAAAGTGTATGAATATGTTGATATGGAAACATTTACATTATTATTAGTAAAAATTGCTTTTGCTGTAACAATTCTTCAATATTTTTAGAACAACAGGAATAAACCTTAAAGGTGGGGTAGGTAAGTTTGAGAAACCGGCTCGAGATACACTCTTTGTTATATTCCATGGAATGCTCTTAACATCCCGACAGCAATGAATATCTGAAGTGCTTTGACAAAAAATCCATAAAAAATGTCATCTGTGGAAGCCGTAATACTGTAAAAAGCACGACCAATCATCTGAGCCGGCCCGGCTAAAATAACTGGATGGCCTACCTGCCTGTCAGCCTTCCATCTGTGCACAAACTTATCTCGTGCCCTCATTGGTCATGTGCACGTTCGTGTGTGTTGGAGGAGGGGCTCTGTAAGGAAGTGGCAGATTTGTTCCGGCTGTGTATTTTCAAATTCTAGCGCACTCGAGCCGGTTTCTCCAAAATAACCTACCCCACCTTTAAAACCTTAAAATGATAAATCAAAATGTATTGCCTGGAATCTGTTAGCTTAGCTTAGCTCAACCAAAAATGTTAAATAAATAAAAACTTTACATTTGTATACGTCGTTCTCAATAAGTAAATGAGAAAAGTGTGAGAGCATGAGGCCTGTAATGCCAGCATGTCTCACACTTGGCTGAGTGTCACATGGCTCCTCTCATTCCCAGTCTACAATCACTGTTTATCCCAGTGACTTTAGTTCACCAGCAATTTTGGAGGCTTACTTCCTTTCCACAATGCCCCCCCTCTCCAATTTCCCCAAAGCACAGGGAGTGAGAGAGCGATAGAGGGGGCAGAATAGAAGTTGAGCATGGGAGGGGTTAATGATGCTATCTCGTTTGTTCACGTCCTGCTCCAAGTTTCCATCCTCTCATGAAATGCTTTTGTACTTTTTCTCAACATTTACAGACCACTTCCTTTGCCATTCAGTAAAATATGTCTTCACTTATGAGAAAGACACACATCCTGATGTTATGCAGGGAATGTTTGCCTTGGACTGGAGGAAGAGGGTTATTTGTGGAAGTGGCTAATCAGAACACTGCTTATCCTTTCTGTTTTTACCCAAGAGATTTTATAAAGCCAAAATCAGAGGGATTTGCAAATTATAGCACTAAGTAAGTAGAATCAGCCATTAGCAGGGAGTTGTATTACTGTACAAGCTGACCTCATGTAAAAACCTCTAAGCTGCTACAGGACAGTAAAGCAGTGTTTCTCAAAGTGGGGGGTGCAGAGGCATGACGGGGGGCACGAGAGACCAGGAGGAAAGATGGTTTTAAAAAAATCATCATTTGAAGAATTATTGATTCGAAAATAATATGGTACAGTACAAGTACGCCTGGGTCTCTGTGTTTCATTCAAGCTCGGCTCTTTGTGTGTGTGGAATGAGCCATTTTGTGTGCGAGAGAGAGAGAGAGACGAGCGAGCGAGCGAGCGCACCGGTACCGGAGATCATTGTTGTTAGCTTCTGGTGCTAGCGAGCTAGTGGCCGGGTCTCAAACGGTTTGGTCACGATTAATGTAAACAATTATTTCCGAGGCACACGTTTATATGATCATTATAAAAAGCTGTCTCTATATCTAAAAACACTTGTCTAAGTCTAAACTTTAATAAATCAGGGTTTCTGTTTCATACTCTTTCCCTTTCTGTCCTCTTTCTCATAAGAAGAATACAATTTCAGTTTCACCCCGAAGGATGTGAAACTCTCATGCTGACAACTATGAATAGCTCTCGCCTTAATGCACAGTTCATGTGGACTAGAGCAATGTATCCACTCGGCTAAACATTATCATTGCATGCTTTCCTTCCCTGAATCTATACTTTTTTTTAGCATATTGTGATAGTAAGCAATAAAGCCTGTGATCACATGGGCCGTATTCAGAATGAACGAGATTGGAGTATAGTATAATGTATATGCTAATATTAAGCTTTCAATGAGAATATGTTGGCTAACTGATTGTCTTTGTGTTCTTAGGGTAAAGGAATGGGTGGACCAGATGCAAAAAGAGTTGATCTCATTAACAGACACAGCCAGTGGAATGGAGAACCTAATACAGGTAAGCATGAATTTGTATGCCTCTAGACCAGGGATGGGCAAATGGCGGCCCTCAGATTAATGTATAAGCAAGATAATTAATTAAAAATATATATATTTCTTTTAATTGTTTACTTGTAGTACTGATACCGTCCACTAGACTCCTAGTTACGTCACGAGCTGCGTACATGATTTCGTTCGGCAGCCAGATACCGCAAAATAATCTGTGACGTGTTTTTGTGTATTGTGTTTGTTTCCCGGGGAAACACTCACAAGAAACACCGGCTGTTGTTATGCCTGCTGTGAATTTAAGTTACCGCTTGTATGCCTTTATAAGCTTAAAAGTTATATTTATCATCTGAATTTGGCGAAACAAGTTTAATATTCTAAAAACCAAAACTATGTTTATTTGAAATCATATGAAAACAAATTGTCGACTCTTAACTGTTATCTATGATTACTATAAGCTTTTCATTCATAATTTCAGCGGGAGGGAGGGGGAGTGGCGCTGAGGAACAGCAGACTGCGGGTTGACAGGTGTCTGTGTTGACATTCCCCTTATTGTGGAATAAGGGGAATGCAGAGACTGGCTACAAGTGTCTTAGGTTCAAGTTAGACAACTAATGTCTGGGTTAGTGTTCATGACTTCATGTTTATGTCATCTTAATATTTAATCTTGATGTACACACTTTTTCCGTGCTTTCCAATAGTTTAAAAATAGTTTTATTCCACTTATTCCAATAACCTGTTCAAAACAAACATGCCACTTGTAAACATTAAATAACATTTCTGTGAACTGATATTTGTTTAGGTGAGCTTATTAGAGGGTGTTCCCTGAAAGATTGTAACATGTCAATGAAGATGTCAGACTTAGTATATTTGTTAATAATTACATACAATACATGGAATGTGTGTGTGTGTGTGTGTGTGTGTGTGTGAGTTCCAAGTGAATCTGCGGCCCCCTGGTGGCCAGTACATCAATTGTGTGGCCCCCACCACCATCCAAGTTGCCCATCCCTGCTCTAGACCCACATAACTCAATTAATAAGATTAGGTTTAAAGGGCAAGGGCCCGTCCAAATTCTCATTAAATCAATATCTGAAAAATTGCTTAAAGGAGGAATTTCTATTATGATTGATTTTATTTCAGTTAGACTTAAAGTAAAGCCCACTGCGATGTTTCAGTATTGACAAGACTTACCGTGTGTCATAAGTCTCACTCTCGCTCACCTTCCACGACCTCAGCTGTCACACCACATCAGCAGGCTATACATAGCAGCTTTTCATTTGACATAATGCTGAATCACTGCATTCTGCCAGCCCAATGTACAGGCTCAGATGATATCTGCGTCATCAACAGGAATGGCCAGACCTTGCACACACATACAAGCCCACATCAGACAAAACAGAAGAGGCTCTATAGATCCACATTGATTGACATAATGCATCACTGGAATCGGTACAAAACTTGTTTTTCCTGTGGTGGGCCAACTTCCACATATCTGACATTATTTCTGATTACCACAACCTTTGAAACTGTTGCTGTCGAATAAGCAAATACTTTTGAGCACCATCATTTAAAAAAATGATGAAAAACCTTCTAATAATGTCAATTAAAGGCACGATTTGTAGACTGTTATGTGCACAGTTGTGTCACTGGGAATCCTATTATTTTTAATGAAGGGACTCCAAATCTAAAGCTTAACATTGTCACCTTAAGTTTCTAAAATATAGATTAAGAATGATAATACTAAGACAAATCCTGCTGATACTTTGTCATGATTTAATCTAAAATTAGTATGAGTATGAGTATTACTAATATTGTAATAAAAACAAAATCCGTAAGATGCCTGGGGGATGAAGACAAATACATGCACGCGCCTCAGTTCTGTGGTTTGAATGTCGGATAATAAAAACCCTCTAGGCTGCTAAATAATTGGCTGTTTGGCATTTGTGTGTCTTATTTATTTTGCTGGAACATATTCCATAACACGTTCTTGTTACATAACCTGACATTGCAATTTAATCAGTGGACATGTTCCTTCCTTTTTTAAATCATTGTGCCTGGGTCAGTGGGGTCTAGCAAAGAATAGAAGCTGACCACAGATGCAAAAAAACATTCTCAGCCTCAGATACAGTCATTCTGTAGATGGGAAAATATCTGAAGGCTGAGAAAGTCAGTTTAAGGGGTAGAACACGCCACTCTTAATGTTTGTCATTGGAACAAAATGTTGAAATCAAATGTCTGGGGATTCACCTCCCATCCTGTCCACATGTCATCATCACAGAGCTTACTCATTCATTTTAACTGGACTGCTGCCATGGCACTGCAGGGTCACCTGACAAAAAAATCTGGCTCATTTATTGATGCAACACAAAGCAACTATGGCATGGGCCAATCAAAGGCATGCAGTTGCATAGTGTTCCCTGGTGGCTCAGGGGTACATGCGCCAGGCTTGAACTGCTGAGCGGTGTGTGGTGTCTGACAACCCTTCAAACTCAAGAATCCATTTTTAAAATGGCCCTTCTTTTGGATTACCTTGACTCACCACTACCTGAACAAATCAAATCCCCCTCCAACACAGCCTGGGGTCTTTATAAATCAGGTCTGTTTTCAGTGAACACCTTCTAGCTGATAAAGACTTTCCGGAAAAGACAGTTGTTGTAATGTGAGGTGCAGGTGATAAAACATCACAATTGGAGAGAGGGTTTTCTGAGTGGAATTTCTAGCCTTCAACAAAAAAACGGTATTTTACAGAATTATTACCTGCTCTTTCACTGACGAAAGGAACAATTCCAATTCTCTCCCCTCTCTTTCCAGTCACATTTATAGCAGACAGCCCACCTTCACAATTCAATCTGGCCAATCAGATCACAAATCAGAATGAGAGTCAATTAAACAGAGAAATAAACATTGCTTCCTACATCTAACAAAATCCTCAAAGCCTAATTCAATTAATAATTTTATTTACAAAAATATTGTACATCCAAAACAAAACAATTCTGTAAAAAAACAGATTTTTTTAAGCTAATTGGCCAGCATTACATCTCATATTATTTAACCAATGACATTTGAGACTCCACCTACTCCTACAAAACATATGAGTACTTGCCCTATGAGCACTGTCACAAGATGGCTTCCAGGACTGAAACAGAGGAAATGGTGACCACTTTCATGAATGTGTGTCTTTTAAACATCATTTTCAGAAGTTAAATGAATTGAAATGCATGGTATATGTATTTGCCTATGTATTGATTAAATGAAATAAATAGGTAAAATGCCTACGTTTCTTTACAAACAAAGGGCTTAGCCAAATGTTAGTGAGGGAGTCTGTGCTTCCTCTCAACATTGTTTGTCCAGTTTAATTATGCTTATCTCTTACCCGTGCTTTTCTCTTTTTATTGTCCCAGATATATCATAAACACAGACATCACTTCAGCATTGAGACCAACAACGCACAGCAACTGGTTGCCACAGCTGCTGGGAATATAGAGAAGCTGCTGGCTAACCGCTCCCAAGCTCTGAAGGTGAGTGTGACACACAAAAATGGGACACTTGAAAAATGTAGCAACTCTGTGTTGAGGAGAATTGAGGGGTTTAGGTATTGCTTCCTCTTTGTTATAAAAGCTGTACTTTTTTGTTTAAAATAGGAATATAAAATGCGTTTTTAGTCTGTCTGTGAGACCAGGCCTAGCGTCTCTCTTATACAGAAACCCACAGAAACAATCTGCTCCTCCTCATTTCACGACAGAGCGGATACTGGAAACAGCCACTGCCTCAGGCCATGCACTGATCTAACATGAGCCGACATCCTCCAGCTAGATGACTTAATTCAAAGTTACCAGTCTGGTTTGCTACGTAACAAAAAATGACAACATTTGGGGAAAACATGTGTGGATATGATGCATGTTTTGAAACGTATAATATTACAGACGACGCTGTTTCGTTTAAACTTTCAGCAATATGTTGTCTTTCCTTTGGATGACTGAAACAAATCTGCCCTTCTTCATAATTCATACCTGCTGCTTCCATGGGTAATCTTTCTGATTCTAACGGAGAGAAAATGCTTGAAGGCTAAGCTGGAAATGCTTTTATTTGATTTTCAAGTGTTGCCTGCAGTGCTAACCACAAGTGGCTGAATTCTTCTTGTTGAATGTCGGACAAAGCCATTCAAAGACCTTGGAAGAGCTGTGAGGTTGTCGGATTGTGTTCCTTTGCTTTTGTAACCACACCACATATCTTAAGTTGAATCTGTTTATCTTATACAACCTTCTGACAAATTGTAGACATGTTAGCTGAGACTGAAGAATATTCATTTTGGCTGAATATGGATAACGATGATGATCCGTGGGGTTGGTCTACTTTGGACCAGACTGAAAGCCCCACCAGCCATTGGACATTTTCGTCTTTTAGTGAAATCTCTTGACGACTGTTTATAGTTTACTCTATAACTACCAGATTACCAGAGGTGGGAAAATAACTCAGATTTAGTCCTTAAGTAAAAGTAGAAGTATCAAAGTACTCTGTAACAAAAATATACTTAAAGTTATAATGGTAGTAATCGTTAGGCATATTGGACCATTTCAGAATAATATATATGATATGTTTTATAATGATTGATCATTAAAGTGTTCTCAAAGCTGGTGAAGGTGCAGCTAGTTTGAATGACTTTGTATACTGCAGGGTAGCTTGTGAATTTACTCCAGGTGGAACTAAAGTCTGATTTAAGAGTTGATTATATTTCACATCATTAATTCAAATCTGCAAAGTAACTAAAGCTATTAAATACATGTAATGGACACCTCTCAATTGTAATGAAATACAAAGTAGCAAAATATGGAAACACTCAAGTAAAGTACCTCAAAATTGTACTTAAGTATAGTACTTGAGTAAATCTACTTTTTAGACGTTACTCTACACCACTGCAGATTACCATGTTGCCTATTTACTTTGGCGACACCCTGGTCGTTTATTAAGCAAACCCTGGAGGTCACTTATCTCTTATCTCATTATCCCCTATATAAAGAAATTGGCAACATATTTAGTTGGGACATTCATGGATTTACCCTTACGAGAACCTCTGACTATGACTGCTGGGCCACTCTGAGATTCAGACTATTTTTGATACCAATGCATCCACTGTTGGATAGTTTAACATTACATTTTAAACATTTGTGTTTAGTATTAACCAATGTTTACATGCTAGTTGCTAAACTCAGATGGTGATAGATGACCTGCTAAACATTCAACCCAGTCTCACGGTATTTCGTGTTATAGTCACGACATTTAATCTATTGATTCGTGTTCACCAACACGATTTCCCCCTTTTTTTCATGTCACACAGAACGATTTTAAAAGCAATGTATTTCTATTGGTAGTATGTTTCGTGCCTGCACCACGTCTTTTTGTCCGGTCGGGTCTTGGAAGACCGGAAGCTGTGTGGTTCATAAAAACATTTTCTTACTCAATATCAAATCATGGTCATGAAGGATGGGTCATGACCGAAAGAACGAGATTGCGGATACAAGCGGCCGAGATGGGTTTCCTCCGCCGGGTGGCTGGTGTCTCCCTTAGGGATAAGGTGAGAAGTTCGGTCATCAGGGAGGGACTCAGAGTTGAGCCGCTCCTCCTTCGCGTCGAAAGAAGCCAGTTGAGGTGGTTCGGGCACCTAGTTAGGATGCCACCTGGGCGCCTCCCTAGGGAGGTGTTCCAGGCACGTCCAGCTGGGAAGAGACCAAGGGGTAGACCTAGGACCAGGTGGAGGGATTATATCTCTTCGCTGGCCTGGGAGCGCCTTGGGATCCCCCAGTCAGAGCTGGTTGATGTCGCCAGGGAAAAGAAAGTTTGGGGCTCTCTGCTGGAACTGCTACCCCCGCGACCCGACCACAGATAAGCGGGAGAAGATGGATGGATGGATGGATATCAAATCACGATTATTGTTTTTATTTTAAATCGTATAATGTCGGACTTTGCCGTCCGTGAGGAAAATAAATGGGGCTCAGAGCCTCAGAATACTGAAATCCCTTTCCTTTTAATTTGTTATTCTTTTCTAAATAACACACTGTTATTTACTCAACAATAACACACAATTATCCTTGTTTTTTTTAATTTGTTTAATTCTATAATATCGGGCTTTTTTGCCATCTGTCAGGAACTGAATTTCAAAATAAAGTCACCGGAAACAGACGTAGGCGATGCACACCCACTGAACTGATTACCCAAGATCCTCCGCTATGGTTGAAGCTCGGTGATTGGATGTTTTAGCAATGCAGGATCCGGCGAGGGTGGGGCTGGGTCGCTTGCCATCCATTGAGCCTGCCATCGCCTCCCGATTCTGGCTCCTGATGAGGCTCCAAGTACTGATGCCAGGTGCCCTCGGCCTCAGTGCAGGGTCACAGACGAACTGCTCTGTGAGGCCTACGACACAGCGGCACACATGGTTCATAACGGGAACTCCCTCTCCCATCTGGCTGTCTCTACCTCTCTGCAGCAGGCTCCGGCCGAGCCTTCTTTGCTGGGTCTCAGTGATGCATCACTGCATCACTTCGTCTGATCTTGGACCTCAGAGGAGGAACAGATTCCTGAAGGTGCTGCCATTCCATATGCTGACCGCAGCACATGCACAGGGGGAGTGGTTCGCAACCGTGGACTTGAGGGATGCCTACTTCCACGTGCCGGTTGCATCTCACCACCGGAAGTTCTTGAGTTTTGCTTTTCAGGGCCGACACTATCAGTTCCGGGTGCTTCCCTTTGGTTTCTCCCTCTCCGCTAGTAAATTGTCAACGGGAGGGCAACCACTAGCCCGGAGCATTCGTCCAAAAAAAAATTGACTAATAATGAAGAACACATTTGTTGCAATAGTAATGTATGCACTAACTACATTACTACTTGTACTACAACATTTGAATCATCAGTTCTGCCTCATTTTCCTCAATTGTTCATATTTGGTTTATTAAAATAATGATATTGTGGTCATTGTTAAAAAATGTCTGCTATTATGAGTATTATTATTTGTATAATGCGCTTTCTGGCTTCCTGTCATTAGGAGTTAGACATGTAATGGCTATGTAATTGATTTGATTAGAACCTTCATTATCCTAAACTGCTGGGACATTTCGCCAATACCTTTATATTGTCTACTCTTCACTTACTTGTCAGCATAGGTCGGCATTGATGCACAGAGCCGACCTTGTTTATATTGGCATCATATTGAGAGGTGCAGTGACGCGTCCTAAAACCAGGAAGTAAGCTGCTGGTTCCCTCCACAAAAAGCAATGGGATTTCTCCATAGGGTTTTGGAAAATAGCTGGAAATAAGGTCTGTGGAAAACAAACCTGTTTGATAAATGCACGTTTTGTTCAGCCGGATAATCTCCACATGTCTACCCTACTTTTAAAATGTTCGAATCATACATCTAATCGATAGATTATAAAAGGGTTTTAGGACGCGTCACTGCACCACTCTATAGAAGCCAACTCTATCGATCAAGCTGGCTGAAACTTTATCTCCCTCTTCTTCTCATGCTCCCTGTCACTCTCCTTTAACTCCTCTGGTGACTTTCTTTTATTTGAAGATTGTTTTTTGCCCAGCCTAGTCTGAACGCTGATTTCTGCATCGTTGTGCACCCTCGGACAAATCCGTTACTCATCTTAGCTTCTCTACAGATGTCGCAGAACATTTTGCCATCTTCCCTTCTCAGCCACTTAAACTCTTGCTCCCACTGAACCCGGTACTCCCGCTTGAACTCCTTGCCACTTGCTTGCCCCTCTGCCGTTGGCTGAACGTTGTCAGTTTTAGTCTTACTGGCTTTTCCTTCATCCTCCACCACATCAATCCCTCTTTTTTCACCTCGTTTATCCACACCATCACAATTACTGGGCTTATTAAAAAATCTTCGGACGATCAGCTGCCGTGACATTTTGCGATTGCTAAAGCCGGTTAAACGAGGTAATCAACGAAGTCAAAAACAAGACTAGACAATAGCTACTTTATGTACACACACTCACCACCAACTGGACAGGGGTGTGAATGATAATAGTTACAGACTACAGTAGAGTACAGTAGATCGCGCTCAGTCTACCTGGCCACTAAGGATGTAATATAATGTGGGCCGCTGGTGGACATTTTGGCGCTGTTCCGAGTTGTGTTCTAATCTGTCAAAATGACGGACTGCTTTCAGATTTTTCCGTCATTGTTAGAAAAAATCCGTCATTGACGGAAAATATTCGGTTACTCTGGTCACAGGTGACTTTGTTGTTATTGGTACTCGAGCTGCGCATGCGCACGATGGACATATCCAGTGCTAAAGCACCGCCTCTGGCGGTCACCTGGGACTCATAGAACCGTAGTTACAGACGTAACTATCGTTCTTCCAGTTTGTCTAGAAGTCTTTTAATCAGGGCTCTATAAAGAACTAAGGCAGATGTGTAATATTTAATGCAGCCGAACCGTGTATTACAATACCGTTATGTGATGACTTTCAAAGAGAAAAGCAAGTACACTCGGAATAAAGTATTATTATCAAATTGTTTTTAAATGTTTTCGGATTTTATATCGCATAAACATCATATCCCAACGTGCATTGTGGCTAAAACATCCAATCACCGAGCTTCAACCATAGCTGAGGATCTTGGGTAATCAGTTCAGTGGGTGTGTATCGCCGTGTGTTCTCATTCATAACACTCCGTTCGATGTCTCACTATGGACAGACAGACCCAAAGCTGACATTCGGTCGACGGGCGCTTGCCGGTTACTGTTTTGCTTTGCAAGAAGACTGAGCAATATTAACACACTAGTTAATATTGTAATCTGCCTCGCCGTTTCTTTCTGTCGAAATAACGGTAAGGTTTGATTTTTTCTTCAAGCTAGTAACATACCTGTTGCTAGTTTTTTCTTCCCTCCACGGTAAAGAGGACGTTCTCTTTTCTCTCTCGTACCAGAGGAGACAGAGATAAAAAAAGGTATTAACACACCAGTTCATATTCTTTAAAGAATAAAATCTACACCGTCACCTTTTTTTCCTTTCGGACTAACGGCAAGGTTGGATTTTTTCTCAGTAACGTACCTGTTACTAGCGTGTCCACTCCACCCCGGCGATCGAAGATGGACCCTTCTCTCCCTCATACCAGAGGAGTCAGGGACTCGGAGGCTCGGCTATGCGGCTGCGGGTTTAAGATTTCAGGCACAGACTCACACCAGGTCTGCTCGTCCTGCCTCGGGCTGGAACACGCCCGGGAGGCTATCGATAACCCCGGCTCGTGCGGGCATTGTACCTGCTTCACCATTAAGAGCCTCCGCCGACGGTTAGCACACCAAGCTAGCTTGTCGGGACAGGACCCCCTCATGTCCGCTGATTCGCCGGCCGGCAATCAAGACATGGTGGCGTCCGCCGCAGAGATTGAGCCCTGTGTCAGACTGGGGCTCAACAACAGTGACAGCCGCTGAACCGGAGCCCCACGCTCAAGAGGCTATTACGCAGACGAATGTCCTCGTAAAACACCTGCTCGACCTGGGTTTCGTAATAAACACAGAAAAGAGCATGTTGTCTCCAGCCCAAACTGTACTCTTCCTGGGCCTACGCCTGAATTCGGTGCCCTTTACAGCCTGCTTGTCAGCAGACAGAGTGAACGCCTTCTGGGCTTGCCTCGCTCATTTCCAGCCACGCAAATATGTTCTCTTCAGGTCATGTCTGCGGTTGCTGGGGCTCATGGCGTCAGCCATTCTGGTGGTACGACTGGGACGCTTACACATGAGGGAGTTTCAGCGCTGGGTAGCTGCCCTCAGATTGGACCCCGCGCGTCATGGCCCGCGGAAAGTGATGGTCACTATGAAATGCGTAATGGCACTGCGCCACTGGCTACACCCGACTTTTCTAGAACGGGGCGTGTCTATGGGTGCTGTCCTATCGCGGAAGGTGGTCACCACAGACGCATGTCTGACGGGCTGGGGGGGGTATATACGAAGGTCGACCTGTGAGGGGTCTCTGGAGCAGAGACCTCCAACGGTCACACATAAATTATCTGGAGCTTTTAGCGGTGTTCCTCACCCTGAAATGCTTTCTGCCTTTTCTCAGAGGACATCATGTCCTCGTGAGGACAGACAACACGACCACAATATTGTATATAAACCGTCAAGGGGGTTGTGTTCTCTCCAGTTACACATGCTGGCACGCAAACTGATCTTATGGAGCTGCGGACGTCTCCTCTCTCTGAGAGCGACGCACGTACCAGGAGTGATGAACCTCGGGGCGGATCTGCTGTCCAGAGGTGCACCACTATATGCAGACTGGACTCTACATCCAATGATTGTGAGTCAGCTGTGGGTGCGTTACGGCCGAGCCGCGGTAGATCTGTTCGCATCAAAAGAAAATGCTCAATGTCAGCTGTTCTTTTCAATGCGTGATTTAAACGCACCGTTAGGCGTGGACGCGCTCGCGCACGTTTGGCCTCCGGTCCTTCTGTACGCATTCCCACCCCTGGCTCTGATACCCCCAACTCTGGCCAGAGTGAAGGAGCAACGCCACACACTTATCCTGATAGCTCCGCCCTGGCCTGCAATGTACTGGCTGGCGGAGATATATCAGCTGCTGTGCGGGCAGCCGTGGCAGCTCCCACTACGCAGGGACATACTGTCTCAGGCGGGGGGGACGATCTTTCACCCACACCCAGAGCGCTTGGCACTATGGGCCTGGCCCGTGAGTGGTACAATCTGAATACAGTGGGGCTCCCTCAGAAGGTGATAAACACTATTCAGAGTGCAAGAGCTTCCTCCACCAGGTCTCTCTTGCGGCTTTCACACCAGCGCTTTTCCCTTTCTAGCTCCGAGCGGGAGCTTTTCTGATTCAGCTCCGGTTTTCCTTTTCAGCTCCCGCTCTGTTCACACCGCCCACTGGCGCCCCAGAGCTGCCCCTGCTGCGTCATGACGTCACCGTTTACATCGCTGATTTGTTCCCCAACGGCAGCCATTACGGCGCTCACAACAACGGGGAACTGCGTCGGGTCGATGATCGTGTTGCTTTTAATCACACGAAGCCAGAATAAATTGAATAACGACTTCTCCAACCTTATACTTTGCTCCAGAGTGCCGTGGTTCATTGTTTATTAATGTGTTTCTGCAGCATTTACCTACCGCTGCAGTGCTGCTCTTCCACGGAGTGTATTCTCCCGTTAGCTCCCGGTTAGCTCACACTGCAGCGGCCGCTCTAAAGTATTCACTGTCCGACTCACACAAGCAGCTGATGCATATCCCCAGTTCCCCTTAGCCTAAGTGAATGTGTGTCAGTCTGAATTGACGCTGTTGGGTATCACAACGCTGTTATGAAAGTTTCTCTGGTATAAAACGGGTGATGTTAGCATAGCAACCGAAGCTAAACTGACTACTTGCATCCGATAGCTGCAATAATACAAAACAACACGTCTGCCTCTCTCCACAATGATCGATAACAGTGAACGGATGGTCAAAGTAAGGTACAAATAAACAGAATCACACGAAGCCTGGTTAGTGTTGCCTGACTTTATAAAGTGTGTTTATAAGCACTACTGCTTGTAGGCAGGCATAAAAGTCGACCCATGTTCAGGGGAGGTGGGTTTAGTTTCCTGCACGCCTCGACGTAAGAGAGATGTAAGCAACGCCACCTAAGCTCCGAAGCTCTTGCCTCTAGACCGACAATTTTTTGGAGCTGGAAGTGAACCCGATTCCGGAGCTAAGAGCCGGCGCCGCTGCGGTGTGAAAGGGAAATCTATGACTGTAAGTGGAGGGTGTTTGAGGAGTGGTGCCTTCAAAAAGGACACATCTCTTTTCAATGTCCTGTCGGGGTGATTTTATCATTTCTACAGGACTTAATTGATAAACACAGAGCTTTCTCTACGATCAAAGTGTACCTGGCTGCTATTGCTGCATGCCATGTGGGCTTTGAGGGAAAGACGGCTAGCCAACATCCTTTGGTCTGCCGTTTTATGAAAGGGGCTCGCAGGCTCCTCCCTGTTTCCAGGTCACTGGTGCCCTTATGGGACTTGGCAGTGGTTTTAGATGGGCTCACTCGATCTCCATTTGAACCCCTGGAAGAAGCTGACATGAAACACCTGTCACTGAAGACAGTGCTGTTACTGGCTCTGGCATCTGCCAAGCGAGTCAGTGACATTCATGTATGAAGGGCCGTGTAAGCCAAAATTCAAACTCACCTCGCACACACACTACTGAAAACATCTGGCCTTGCACACACACTACTGAAATACTCTCACGTTCACTACTGAACACCACACACACACACACACACACACACACACACACACACACACACACACACACACACACACACACACACACACACACACACACACACACACACACACACACACACACACACACACACACACACACACACACACACACACACACACACACACACTACTGAAAATGAACCTCACACACACGCAACTGAAAATTAACCTCACGCACACACTACTGAAAACCTCTGGCCTTACACACACACTACTGAAATACTCTCACATTCACTACGAACACCTCACACACACACTACTGAAAACATCTGGCCTTGCACACATACTACTGAAATACTCTCACATTCACTACTGAACCTCACACACACACTACTGAAAATTAACCTCACACACACACACACTCCTGAAAAACATTTTACTGAAAGATTCTCAGTAGGGAATGTGCATGTGTTTCAGTGTGGGTGAGGGGATTCTTGCTGTAACGGAAGTCATTCTAATGTAACGGAAGTCATTCTAATGTAACGGAAGTCATCTGCTAGTGGTCTCTTTGCTAGCCCCGTGTGTTAGCTTCATTAGCTCCAGGCTGCTACTCGGACGTGTTTGTTGTGTTGGTGCCTGGTGGAGTATTCTTCATTGAAATATCGCACTTATCTTATGGCTCTGCGGTTCAAACAGACCGTCCATGAATGCAGTTTATTCGGTAAGTGAAATTCAAGCACTTTATTTCTTACTTGTCTTTTGATTCAGCTAACAAGCGAGACAAAGCTACATCTGTGCTAACGATGCTATCCGTAGCATACAAGTTAAAACATAATAGAGAAGTGTAAAACATTAAGAAGGATTATACTGTAAAACATAAGGCTTCTCGGTGAGGTTGGGAAAATACGGTCATGCTTGTACATTAGTTAGTTTGCTAGTTAGGTAACTGTATGCATTGTTATTGTTAATTTAAAATAGCTATGCTCGACGATGCAGACAGCATTAGTGTTGAAGAGCAGAGTACTGTATGAGATTAACTTCACTATAAGATCTGTGTATCTGAAAAATATGAATCTCACATTTCCAGTTGGTTCAAGAAATAACGTTGACGTAGATATTGCAATATGGTTTGTTGAGCTGGAGTTGATTATTGAAGCTTACTGGTTAACGTTCATCATATTAAACGAACAAACCCAAACGTTGTTGTTTTTATTATTATTATTAACAATACTTACTTAGCATTTTATTATCATTACACTGGAGAAACCGACTTATTGTGGCAGCAGAACGTGAACATACTTAATGTTAATGCCTGCATTTGAGGACGAAAAATAGATCAGTCAATGCTTTAGGGACAAGGAAATGATTTGTTTAAATATTACATATGACGTTATGTGTGCTTCTGTGACAATGAAGCTTATTCATTGCATTACATTTGTTGAAGATGTTTGTCTTTTACCCTTACGTGTGTGTTACAAATGAATGTGAATATGGCATAGGACAAATATTTAAATTGACTGTCTCATGAAAAACGATTCTAAAATAAAAAGGACCCCAACTATACAATAATACACAATCCAACTGATAAGATACAGTAAGGGCTTTGATATCCAGCACTTTTTTTAAGGATAACAAAAAGATGATCACATGACATTTGCATGTAAAAAAAAAGTCTGTGACCAACACATTGTTACTTTACATATATATATATATGTTTGTTTAAAGTTTCCAGGTGATGCAGACAGACCAGAGGATGCTGACCACGAGACACAGACCTATTCCTAACATCAGTGAACTTCAGCATAGACTCAAAGGTACAAAGACTCCTTTCATACTGTACAAAGAATCGAGAAACGTTCTGGTTTAAATAGATAAAGTAACAACTATAATCAGCTTTCACATTTCAATGTATTTAAGGCAATTATTATTTTACATTGTGAGAATTGCTACCATTTGTCTCTACATATTGTCTGTAAAAGACGTGGTAAAAGTGGTTCTTGCAGTGAGACAACCGAGCAGTTGAATATTATTTAATAATAAGATATTTTAATGTTGATTAACTGCAGACTGTTCATTCATAATCTGATTATCTTTGTAGTACAAAGTGATGAATTAAAAAAACACATTAATTCTACAGCCGCTAAATAAACAAATCTCTTTCATAAAATAACAAACTTGCTCTGCAATAATGTCATATGTTTCTTGTCATTTCTGTTAGGAAAGGACATACCTGAAGGACACAACTGCCTCACCGTTTTCTCAGAGGGGCAAGAAGAAAATCTGATTTCAGATTAAAGACCAATACAGGACATTCACTAAGAAACTACACTTTTATTGTGAACACAAAGGCGGAACTCAAAAAACTCAAACATACAGATTATAAATGGTACAAGTTGAAGCGTTTGTTTGAACAGTTTGCAGGAACTTGCTTTCAAGCAGAACTTGAAAATGTACATACATAGCTGACGTTAGTAATGCTAACTAGCGAGCTAGCTGTGTAGATCTGCTGCACTATTTACTACAGCCCGGCTGACTTTATAACAGTATTAAGTGAAAACCATTCAAAATATTTTACAGAGATTGTGTCGATGTTATCATAAATTATAGTTTATTTATTACTTGCATAAGTGGAGTAAAGTAACTATATTTGAACGATTGGCTTACAGTACACAGTTATGTTTCATACAAGGTTACCCTGAACTTTTGCAAAAAAACTGCTTTTATTTTGGACTAAGGAAGTGCAACAATAGCCTATTTGTAATAGTCCCTTATCCAAATAAGACAATACCCTGTGTTGTATTTTTGTCGGATGAATGCGAGCTGATATTGTCACTTTTTAAAAAACCTAAATAAGGGTTTTTCCCTCTTGTTTTCTCTTTGTTAGGATAATACTACAGAAAATGGGCTCCGCGGAAGGTGACTCCCTTGCAAACCAAAAAAGAGAAATACCAGTATTTTTATTTAAAGAAGACCTATCATGCTATATTTAAATGATATAGTGTATGACCATACCTATATAAGGTATATTTATACATTTTATTTTTCAAAATGGCCTCATTGCGTTTATTAATAGTTTAGTCCTTTTCTTCCAACATCGTGCAACAACCGTTGGAAAGTTGAATAACTTACGGTGATAAAAAGTATAACTCCAACAACACCTCAGTTGTCAGCAATGTGTGTAGTTTCATGTGTTTTTAAAAGCTCAGTTATTGACTTCTTTGTGCAAATTGCGCCACGATGCCTTCTGAACGGAGAATGTGTGCTGCATGGAGATACCACAGGTAACATTTTTGATAGCTTTACTAAGTTGTCTGTTTAGAGAATACATTTTTCACATGTCATTCAATATATGTTTATCACACTAGGTGTCAAGACGGATGCAGTAACTTGAGGACTCTGTAACCTGTATGGTGGACCATCCTGGATTGGAGCCTGTGTGCCTAAATATGTTCTCCCTGCAGAATGCGTTGAATATTTACAGAGCTGAACATGGTGGACTACAGTTGAGGCAAATAGAGCAGTGAGTGGTTTGTTTGTTTTGACTGAAATTGTAAAACGAATGCTAATATTGTTCATGGAAATAAATACTGGTGTATATGGCTTTATGCAATCTTTCATTCTGTCATTGTACATGTACTATTATATTATATACTACACAGCAATGGCATAACACACCCATGTGTACGACAAAAAAGTCCACACACAACCTTATGCTTTTGAAATCAGAATATTCTTTACCCATCCAAACATGAATAATCACGACACATTTTGATTTCAACTCGGAACTTTATTGTCAAAATCAACGGTTAAAAAAAACCATAAAAAAAACCTAAATGTAGCCTACTTGTATTTTGTATAAATGACACTAAATATTTGTACAGAAGCTTTGTGAGCTGGTGCTGGGGCTTCCTTGGACGCAGGATCAGAGTGGTGATTCCGGCCTGCGTTGTCCTCAGGATACGCAGGGAGTTTCCTGATCCGTGAAATGTCGATGTTGGGTTCAGACAGTAGCCAAATTGAACCGTGAAGCATACCCGGCGATGACCTCCTCCCTGTCAGGTCGCTCATAATGGTGCAGGGTCCACAAAGACTTGGTCGAATATGAGGTCCATCAAGTTGGCCACGTAGCCTGTGCAATGGTAAAAAAAGCACAACAAAAAATGTGGTTTAGATTAGTATATGCATGTAAAAAACTGAAAGTTCTTTCTAATGTTTTTATTTTATATTTGTAAATAGTTGTATAATAAATATTTTAAACACTTACGGAATGTGGGGTCAGTCTTTACTGGTTTTGCTCTGCATTCTCCCTTCCTGGCCTTTGGGAACTGCAGTTTATACAGAGGGTTTCCAGTGGATGTAGTGGCTTGTGCACGCTCAGCGTTTTTATTGTAGTGCAGGGCTGCCAGGTACAGTCTTTCATTTCCGCCATGATAAAAAAAAATGTAAATAATAGCAAAGGATGTACAAATTGTCACTAATTAGTAAGTATGTGAGGTGCTGGCCTGTAAAGAAGAACACATAGTTAGAACAAAATCATCTCAACTTAGTATTCAGGATGAGAAAATACTATTTGGATAAATATAGTCTGAAATCCCAAAAGATGGGGCTAAAACGTGCATGCTGTGTTTCTGACTCAATACAGATGATATGCTAGATTGCTAGAGGTAAGGCCTTGTCAACAACAACAAACCAACGGGGCTTTAGCTCAGTTTTACTCGTGGTGTGTGTTTCCCCTCGCATACATACACACAGTGTTGTATCCTAACACATCCCCATTTATATGCATGTGCGCAAACAAGTAACACACAAAAGCTTTTACATATAACGCTGCAAAAAACGGCATGTCTCATTAGCGTAGCTTAGCTTACAGATCGATGATATCTGATCGTTCTTACAGACTACAATCACAAAAGCTTTTACATATAACGCTGGAAAAAACGGCACTTACCTACAGAAGATTACGTTTGTTATTATAACTTACTCAATATGATTTTAGAGGATACTAAATACTAATAAATAGGAGAATAAATATTTGTGTTATTGGCTAGGGCGTGGCTTTACAGCCTTCACACAGATCGCCATTACGGCAGTATGTCTGAACATGTTAGCAAATGCCTGATAATTAAAATAAAAGACAAAGCAAAGACTGCGGAGCGTACAAAATAAAATAAAATGTTACAAAAACATATAAACACCTAACAGATTACTATTTGGGTTTGAGGTGATATTAATCCGGCGAAGCTACATGCTACATATACAAGCTAGAGATAGCTTTACCAGGAAAAACACCGCTAAATAAAAACTTACAGCTTCAAAATTGGATGTGTCCTCACTGGCCTGGTCCCGGATGGTTGGTATTGATCCCGGGTTTAGCATTAGTTTGGAGGCATATCCGTGTTGGACTTGAGAGAAGTTCATAAACATGTCCGTGGTAAAATGTTTGGAACACACAAACAGAAATCTGCCAGGGTCTTCTGGCACATGTCCCTTGAAAATGAAGTCTAGCCACAGATTATTTTCTTTTTCCACTGATGGCATTGCATGCAGTCCCCTGTCCCGAGTCTTGCAGCCAACAACAGCACAACGTTTAACTGGCTTAGACATCCTGGCAAGAGCAGGCAAAAACACAGATGTGACTGGGGTTGATTATTTAGCCTGCTGATAGCCTATATGCGAATGAGAGGTTTGGCAATGCACGTGGCCGTGGCTCATTCCCATGATAGGTGGAGAGTTGACCAATAAGCGGAGTACCTCTTTGTGACGTAGAAAAGTGTTGAAATCTGGATCCGATTTTTTCTGATCCGTTGCAGCCTCTTTTTTAGAGATTTGGCAAAGGAAGAAAATAGAGAGGGTTGTGTTTTCTGACACTTGGTGAGTTCCCTGGAACACCGGGGACACATATTCATGTATAAAGGACGTACAAAGGTGCATTTTGCATGATAGGTCCCCTTTAACTGTCCAGCACAGAGCTGCCAACCATGGAGGATAAAAACAACCGGTGGTGTAGGAAGAAACCTAAAATAAAGCTCAGGCGCCTCATCCACCGACGTCCATCAGAACAGTGCTGCAGCTCATAGACAGCATCATCCCACAGGGCATACAAATGCACATCTCTTCAGATCGTCACCATTGCTGTGCATAATATTACATACTGTGGACATAATACAAATAATTTGTTTTGCTGCTTTTAACTGACGAGATTGTTTTCCTATAGGCCTACCTTACCAGGTCTAAGTGCAGCAGAGGATAACTACAAGGAAGAAAGCCGGTAAAGAGAGCAGATGAACTTATTTAGCACATAGAGGAAAACATGAGACTGTGGAGATATGATAGATATACTTTTACCTTTACAATTAAAATACATTAATGGGTGAATTCATTCTTTATTTGATTTACCGAGGTCATTACCATTATTTACAAAATGAAATACGGAAATCATTTGTGGAATGATGGGATGGCTGCGGGTCCTTCCTTAAACAGCCTTAAATTGACAGAAATTATTAAAATGCATAACATTAGATCCTGTTAAATATTTTAATGTATATGTTAAGCTGCAGGGAGTCCCTGGTGGTGCTACTGGACCTGGATTGGCTGCCACAATAAAACCCTGGAGTCTTCTGTAAGTGGGACATCCTCCAGACTGGTTTGGAGAAAGAAGGAAAATATAAAATGTTATAAACCATAGATAAATATTAAGTTTTCAGAGAGTAGGCCTAGACTGTTCCCTCTATTCAACACACTTCAGTTGAGCGATTACAAACTCATTAAGCAATTTTACAGTAAGGTGTTATTTATTGCAAATATTTAATTATATTAAATAACTAGCCATATAAACTATAGGAGTTACCGAGCTGATGTAGTCACGTAGGCTAGTGCTGGTGGGCAAAAAGTAGGCAGCAGCAACTACAATATTATTTAAAATGATTACTAGTGCCCAAGCAAATATAGGATCAGCAACATAACCACAGAGCAAACGTATGTGGTACTATACCGTGTACGCAAACATGGTATGGGTAGCATTGCAATATATCATTACCCAGATTTTCTCTTTTAAAATACACAATAAACATCGTGATGTTACAGTATGCCATGTGGTGCATTTACTAGCCTGTTTTATTACCTGCAGACTATTGACAGCATTGTTTTTTCTTCACTCGTTCTCGTTAACTGACGAACAGTTTAAATAACAGACACACTACTGGCCTGCTGTTAGTACAGACCTTTGTTTTAAAGATACTCGTCTCATTAATTGACTCATGGCAGTGCTCTTTTGCAATTACCGGCAGGGCGCCATATAATTTACCAGACAATACGAAATGTGTTATATAAAAAACATATATATATAATACTGTTGGCCTGCTGGATGGACGATCGCAGGAGAAACTCTGTAGTCCTTGTTTTTGAGGAAGCTGTCCAGTAATGAATTTAACGATTTCATCACGTTTAAATTAGTAACATAAAGAGTATAACAGGAGTTTATATAAACGGAGATTATCAGGTATTTTCTATCGATATTTGTAGTATCTTAACTCATAATGAAGAAATTCTGCTTTGCTACTACTGTATTCAGTCTGATCAGAATGTTGCTTTTGCCCACCTGCCTCTGCGTTCGAACGTTTGTTTACAAACATCGGTTACTCCTATATTGACTTACTGTTAAATAACTAATGCTAACATAACTATTGGCTAGAAGTACGCAGCTTAATCAACCATATTTAACTAGCCATTGTCCTCTCAGCCTGAAATATCAATCACTTCAATAAATGATAAAACAAAAAAAGGAAAGGTTCTGGCTCAATTTCGGCTTTGTTAGCTTGTTAGCTTATTGCAGCTGTGCATGTTGCTAGCGAGTTACTTGCTAGGCCACCTCACGAGCTGCGCCAGGTGATGTACACAAGAAAACCTCAATAGACCAGACCTTCTCAGTTTGTAGACCGCTCGGCTCGGGGTCCAGACACACTGGCTGCGGTGCCGTTTCTCTATAAATCCATGCTGATTTCAACCTTCTGTTTTCGTTCTTCTTCTTCTTCATCTTCTTTAATGGCGACTTGAACCCAGACGTTTCATTACAATGACTTCCGTTACATTAGAATGACTTCCGTTAGAGCAAGAATCCCCTCATACACACATAGGTGAAACACATGCACATTACCTACTGAGAACCTTTCAGTAAAATGTTTTTCAGGAGTATGTGTGTGAGGTTAATTTTCAGTAGTGTGTGTGTGCGAGGTGTTCAGTAATGAATGTGAGAGGATTTCAATAGTGTGTGTATGATGTTAATTTTCAATAGCGTGTGTGTGAGGTGTTCAGTAGTGAATGTGAGAGTATTTCAGTAGTATGTGTGCAAGGCCAGATGTTTAGGCTTAGTTTTCAGTAGTGTGTGTGTGTGTGTGTGTGTGTGTGTGTGTGTGTGTGTGTGTGTGTGTGTGTGTGTGTGTGTGTGTGTGTGTGTGTGTGTGTGTGTGTGTGTGTGTGTGTGTGTGTGTGTGTGTGTGTGTGTGTGTGTGTGTGTGTGTGTGTGTGTGTGTGTGTGTGTGTGTGTGTGTGTGTGGTGTTCAGTAGTGAATGTGAGAGTATTTCAGTAGTGTGTGTGCAAGGCCAGATGTTTTCAGTAGTGTGTGCGTGAGGTGAGTTTGAATTTTGGCCTACACGGCCCCTCATAAGTCTGTGCGTTACGCATCTATATGGACAGGTCAAAAGAGTTTCGTTGTAATGACCAACTCTTTATATCCTGGGCTAACCCTCAGAAGGGCAAGCCCGTTACCAGGCAACGGCTCTCCCACTGGATTGTGGAAGCGATTGCTCTGGCTTATACGAGTCAGGGTTTGCAGGCACCAACGGGCTCATTCTACTCGTGGACTAGCTACATCCTGGGCTTTGTTCAAGGGTGTTTCCATCCAAGATATTTGTGCAGCAGCGAGCTGGTCCTCGCTGCTCACTTTTGCCCGCTTTTACAGGCTAGATGTCTCTGCTCCAAGTGTGGCCCGCGCAGTGCTGGGTCCCGTGTTGAGACAGAGTTCTACCTGTTAAGTTCTGGTTGTTTTGGTGATTTTCGAGATAAGCATGTCTAGCAATACGGGAGTTTCAATATCCCATAGTGAGACATCGAACGGAGTGTTATGAATGAGAACTATAGGTTACTTACGTAACCCCAGGACTCAGAGTAACATGAAGTGAGATGTCTCACCAGACGGCCCTTCTTGCTAAGGCGAAGCGAGAAGTGGTGCTTATTTTGAATGACGCTGCGTCGTAGTGCAAGCTACTTAAAGGGTGGGTGGATTCCCTGACGTTGACTTCAAGATCACCAGCCAATCAGGATTGGTGTAATGAGATTGATGCTTCTGTTTGCATACGCGTTGAGGCGCATCCCATAGTGAGACATCTCACTTCATGTTACTCTGAGAACTGGGGTTACGTAAGTAACCTATAGTTTCCGGACGGCATAAAAGCTCAATATTCTAGAATTAAACAAATAAATAAAAACAAGGATAATTGTTAGAAAAATTAGAAGAAAAAAAGATTTAAAAAATACATATTTCAATATTCTGAGCCCCATTTCTTTTCCTCACGGACGGCAAAAAAATCAGACATTATATGATTTAAAATAAAAACAATAATCGTGGCTTGATTTTGAGTGAGAAAATGTTTTTATGAACCCCACAGCTTCCGGTATTCCAAGACCCGAACGGACAAAAAGACGTGGTGCAGGCACGAAACATACTACCAATCAGTGGCGAGCCGACTTTTCTACCTAGGCCCTCTGACCCCACCCCCCTCTTCCCTTGAAAAAAAAAAATGTTATTACGTCACAGCCTATAGTATACTTCTTCAGCGGAATATCAAAACAGCGGCCCAGGGTGCAATACGCAAATTAACGCGTGCGCACACACGCACACACACACACACACACACACACACACACACACACACACACACACACACACACACACACACACACACACACACACACACACACACACACGCACACACACAGCCTTCTACTTGCTACAAACTTAAAAAAAAAGACGACGCACACACACATCATCTCGGCTCGCGCAGCACACACACAGACAGACATAGATTGCGCAATAATGTAATGCGCACCTTGGAGGTGCAGCGCAGGCATATTGTCACTCAAGAGATGCGTAGTTCATTTGGAAAACATGTTTTTCTTTTAGCCTATTTACCTCGTTAACGTAAATAATACTCTTTCATGCTATCCGTCATTACACTTGCGACAGCGCTGATCAGGTCATTCTGAATCCTTGAAGATGTGCCGGTAAAGACTGTTGATGTGGCGAGGTGTGTGTGAAGGTCGCTGTCATATTCTGCCACTAAATCCAGCAACTCTATGTAATTCCCCTTGTTTGATGAAGTTACACTCTTATCGTGACCTCGGAACGGCAACTCCTGCTTGCCCAAGTACACCACACAATTTATGAGGCGTTTCAAAATTCCTCGGTTCCTCTTCACCTTTTCATTATGAATGATGACACCCCGGCGTTGTTGCTCATCCAGCTGGAGCTCTATCCTGGTGTCCCCAAATGTTTTAAGCCGAATAGTAGCTCTGAGGTGACCTGAAGCATTCTGATGGCGATGTGCTGATTTGGATAAACTTCCTAAATCAGAATATCCATCTTTGGCCCATGACCCACTGTCCGCTCCAAAAAGCAAGCAATCCCAGCAGTACAGCTTTTGTTCCCTGGTTGATCCGGTCATCCAGTTGTATCTGGCGTAATTGCCGATATTAAAATGCCTCTCGAACCGTTTGGTTTTTTGAACCAAAATAAGCTGTGGTGTTGGTCGCCCTTTGGTAATTAACTCCAATTTATCCGTGTAACTCATTCTTGAAAAAGACTCAGTTAGTAGTTTCGCAACGATGTCATCACTATCACTAACGTGAGCCATCGTGAATGAACGTATGCTAATTATCTAATTCCTAGCTTGACCCGTTGATATATCACATGCATAAACTTGGCAGCGCAGCGGGCGGAACCTGTCATAAAGTCCGCGATAATAAAGCCCTCCCATTTAGAGGGGAGATATGATTGGTCAATTGGACTGTCACTTGACATTACTCTCTCGTTGAGTTTACTATAGCGGGCCCTCTGTGAATCGTAGAGAGGGCCAGACGAGCTTTTTTCATGTAACGGTTAAGCTAACCCTTCACATTCAAACAGAAACTGAACAGGCAGATTCGAAGGATTTATTTCTTTGGAAATGTTATTTTAAATACAATTAAATCAAGTTTTTTCGGTAAAACTAATGAAAAATATAACAAAAATAATATTTAAAAAATATATATTTAAAAAAAAGATATATTTTTTAAATGTTTTTAAATATTATTTTTTAGAATATCTTAGGCCCTCACAGAGGGCCTAGAGGGCCCTGACCGCTCGCCACTGCTACCAATAGAAATACATTGCCTTGAAAATCGTTCTGTGTGACACAAAAAAAAAGGGGAAAATCGTGTTGGTGAACACGAATCAAATTAAATGTCGTGAGACTGGGTTGAAACATCAGCACATTAGCATCGTGTTAGCATGCGATGTTAGCAGACTACGTAAAGCTCCGATCAGCTGCTCGTGTGACTGTACACCCTTAGTCTTGTTTACAAGCCTATTTACCAAGGACCACAAGCTAATTTGATCCATACAACCTTTCACTGCTCCTTAGTTAAAACACAACACTATTAGGTTAGCTACATTTGGATCTTCAGGTGCTCCCGGTCTCAATCAATCGGTCTCCGAGAGCCAGAAATATCCAATTAAAGCCTGTTGCCATAGTTATGTTCTCATTGATTACCTCATCAGTCCAGCCAAGCATTTTGTTTTTCTTACATCCCAATAATTGCCCGGGAAGGATGCACAATTAGCTCTTGCTGTTGTTGTGTTGCACCTTGGGAGAGAATCACGACTGCTATGTGAATTAATGGCAGTGGAGTAGAGATGTTTAACTACAGGCTCTTTTCTTACATTTTACCAACACCATCTTCTGTGTGTTCCACCTGTGCAAGTTAACTGAAGCTCTTTACTGGGAGTGTGAAAACAGCGAGGGGGGAGGGAAGATTTTTTTAAAGCTAAACGCCATATGCTGATCTTTATTCCTTGAAGAAAAGTATGTTTACTTGCGTCCATGCATTAGCAATGACGAGGACACAGGCTGGGTGCTGGGTATAGCTGCAGTACATTATGTCCGCTTCTATATAATGAAGTGGGTTTGATCCAGCTTTATGGCTATGAATTTATGTAAGGGACCATAAATAGTGTGTCTACTTACAGTAGCTGACTCATGAATGAAATGAAATGGAATGAAGGAAAGGACAACTGCAGCCCATGTACTGTGTCTAACCTGAGCTAAACTAATCAAATATTTCTCTAGAAAGGTTATATACACACTTTCAAAACATTGTCTTTAATTAAATGTATTATGTCAACAACTTTCACATAACTCTATTAGGTTTGTTGAAAGTAACAATATTAAGTTCAACCAATTTTTTTCAAATCAATGTTTCAGTTTTTTCAGTGCCGAAAATAATCCCTCCCTTTTGATTTACCCTCTTAAATATTCTTCTTTGTTTTCTAATCAGCATTTCTTCCTTCACTCTTCTTAATTCCTCCGTACTTTCACTGTCCGTTCCTTGTTCCGTTTAGGCGATTACACCCATGACGTTATCATGTTGGCAAGCGATCGTGTTAGAGGTTATATGTCTCTCTATCTGAGATAAATTGAATGGCATGAAATGATGAGTAGAGGGAGAGTGTTTGGAAGTCCATGAGTGCACTAAGCCACACCTCTCACGAGGCAGCGTACACAAAACTAGAAGCCTATTACACCCCCCCCCTCCCATCCATTAAGATCTCGTTCTTTTTAATACACAATTCAACAAGCAGCACTCTCTTTTTGTTCTCACAGCGCTGCTATGTGCTTTATGAACATAAAATAACATCTAGATACAGAATTATAGGTATGTTCTGATTAAATACAGCTAATGGCATTTTTGGTAGTTCCATTTTCCTTGAACTTGCCCCCTCTTCTGTATTATACAATGATGAAGTGGTCATGGAATCCAACAGCAAGAATAGACAGCGAATAACCCATTTGGTATTAAAACAACAGAAATGGTGAATGCCCTATTCACAGCAGACATTTTTGGATTTGCTGAAGTATGAAAAGTGCAGCAGTGAATAACAACATAACAATGGCTGTTATTTAATTAATGTAATGCTTTTGCACAATTCAATTGTACATGAACATAACAGATAACACCTGACAAACAGTGCAGGAAGAGGCAACAAACCTATTGGGCTTATTTAAAAGCCTCTACCTAAATAAGTCACCATTTTGTATAGAACACAAAATCAATATACATACAATTGCTTCAATAAAGCAACAATCTTTAGGAACAATATGTACTACTTAACATTTAAATAGAATAACACTGCTGTGAAAATGAAAAGCAGGCATCATAAAGTAGTCAAATGATTTATTTAATACAGCGAGGAACAGTGTTTGTGATTATTGGTACTGCAGTGGGACCAATTTCTCCAGTGTATTGCACACTTTTGTAAAAATGCACCAATTTACACAACAAGTTAGGCTGCTTTTCACCTCTTTCTCTTATATTTGAATCTCCATCATGATGTAACTGTATCGAATATGGATGACTGTTGTAAGACATCATTCCAGAGTGCTTTACCACTCTCCGAATGGGTCTGGTCTGGTATTCACACCCCCTGCAGCTGTACAGTCTGGGCAGTGTTGCGCTTGAAATAAGCAGGATAGACACCGCCTCTCTGACTGGTCGCATTTCTCTTTACACCAGGGCAAATTGTCTCCTCTGGTTTTACGTGTGCCATTAGAATGATGGCTGCTGTCATTAACTTAATCAGGGTTTGGCGTGGATTTGCTGCCTGTCAATCTGTCATCTGCCCATCCTGTTGCCTCCACTCAGTCTCTGCTCCCTTGACATGCAATCTCTCAGATGTTGGCAGCTGTGGCTACTTACAGGGAAACGAATCTTTAAAAAAAATTGGTATGGCAAAGAATAGATCAGGTTTATTAATATAATCATAGCACGGTCTAACTCTGTCTTGGGTTGCGACAAGGCAAGAGTTTCTCAGCTGTTTCATGCAAGGTGTTAGAACTGGCAACCGTAGGAAAAAGAACATACTGCAACAGCCCTTACACACACACACACACACACACACACACACACACACACACACACACACACACACACACACACACACACACACACACACACACACACACACACACACACACACACACACACACGCTTCATCAAACTCTTTACATATTGTGTGCATGAATCAGATTCAGAAATAGGTTCATTGCTAAGTAATTTAACACATACGAGGAATTTGCCTTGGTGTATATGGTGAATGCATACATAAACACAGTCAAAGAAGATACATTTATAAGAAAAGGACAACAAAATGAAACAATTATATTTCATTTCAATCTTTATTTCGAACAGATTAAAAAAAAACCAAATAAAAAATAACAAATGTGAAAAACAGAATACTGTATTGTTAAAATACAGTATTTATCCACATTCATGATAATATTTATATATTCAACAAAAAAAAGTCTTCATATTAATAATAATAAATCATATGTTTAAAATTCCGAAGGGTTGTACACGACTGGCAGTATTGAAATATGAAAATGATTTAAATTCCAAAACGTAGATTAATAGGCAAGGCAAGGCAAGTTTATTTATATAGCACTTTTCAACACAAGGCAATTCAAAGTGCTTTACAAAAAATGAAAGACATTAAGCAAAGAATTAAAAGCAATTAAAAGCATTAAAAAAGAAAAAATATATGGATAAAAGTTACAGTGCAGTTTAAGATATGAATAGTTCAATTAAAAGCAGCATCTGCTAAGCACTTGTACTGTATCATGAGGTATACTACAGTTAAAGGAATGAAAGTAATAAGATGAGCTTGAGAACCATCTAATGCTGAGTGACGTCAGTGGCGCTTACTGTAAGATCAGCATTCCATCAGTTAGTGAATATTTTTCAGTTCACAAATATGTGTGTATAAATTAATAATTATAATAATTTCAGTTTGTCTATGCCAGTTATATATTTTTTGTTTGCTTTGTTACTATTACTATTTGTATTCTTCTTTCACAAAGCCCATAAGTGGCGTGTTTTAATATCGATGTGACATCACGCTCTGCCTGCTGTCAGTTCAGCCTCCAATCCATTAAAGATGTCAAATATTAATTTATATCTGTCATATTTGACTTGATACCTTAAAATACTTTTATTTCCACGTGATGGGTGTGGGGTTAGACCTGCTGTCCCCCTTTAACAGCATGAAAAGGCTGTTAAGGTATAACTTTGTCTTTTAACCATGTCATGTTAATGTACTCAAAGTGCTGCCGATCTGACTGGGGGTTTTCTTTGTTTTTAGCTACTCACGGGCGATCAAAGAATTTGCCTCTTTCATGTTGCACCACAGCATTCTGCATTTGTATGCGTTGTCCTTAAAAGGATGTCAAGTAAAGCTGGAGTTCCCAATAGGAGAGGAACCACCGCAGTGCCAAACAAAAGTTTTTAGAAAGATATTTTGTAGCTGATATGTAATTTTTGATGATAGGAAATATCGATGTGTGTGTATTCCACAATGGGAGTTGTTCACATCCCTAAAATCCATCTCCATTCTGGACGAATACAGTATGCTCTGCTTTCCCTCCAGTTCTGTGTCTCTTTTCTTTCATTCTTCCCTCCAACCCTGTCCTTCCATCCTCATTGCTCGTAACTCCCTCTCAACTTCCCTTCCCATAACTTCACCCTGATTCTCTGTCACTCCTTATTCCTTTTTTCCCATTTCTGCCTTTCCCCGTTTTCCCCTGTTCTCTCTTTCTGTCCTTTCTTATTTCTTCATTTTTCGGGTGTGTGCGTTTGAATATGGATGATGATGAATTCTTCTTTTTGCTTTAAAATGTGATCCCCTCCCTTTCTCTTGCATGTCGCATCTATCTTCTTATTTTTGCCCTTCGGGCGATTGTAGCCATTATAGCTGTAATGCATCAGAGTGTGTTAAAAATAAACTGGCATGTTGTTTTCTTTACTAAATCCACCATTTACCATAGATAAAAGCAACCAGACTGCACCGTACTGATTATCTTGCTTCAGCCTCTTTTCTACACGTGCCACCTTATTTGCAAAAACCCAACTTCAAGCAAGCTACTTGTATATGGATACGCTAACTGGATAAAGAAAAATGCATTTTATTTCAAGGTCTAATTCAAGCAGAATCCCTTATTGATTGATTGATCTATACCAGCCAGATCTTAAAGTAAAAGGAAATAGTAGAAGTACAAAGCGTCCTCTCACAAAACAGCATTTGAGAAGGAATGACGCATCACCCACATCCGTCGCGGAAAATCAAAGAAACTGAACCGAAAGACAAACCTGCTCCCCACAATACACACTTATATCTGAATGTGTCTCTCTTTGTGTCTTTGAATCAGATCCTCCTCCACTGCACTGTGCGCTCAAACGGCCTCCATCATGTAGCTGTGACCTGTTGATATATATTGAATACACTCACACATATTGCACACTTAAAATCTGTGTGTTCATTACATTGACCTCGGCTTCTTTTTTTAACCTGGACATCTCTCTCATTTCTAAGCCCCCTCTTCCTCCCTGACTTTGTTCTCATCAATTATTGAACCGGTCCTCTTCACCAATGCTCAGCTGGGCCCTGTGGTTAACTTCCCGCAGTGGAATAGGTCATTTTTCTTCCCACAGTGACAGGCAGAGATGTCCGGATATGCTCATTTATAAGCAATTCCAATGTGCTGAGATATTTTCACTAGCTTCCAGCTTGTAGGAGTGAGTATCAGACTGATCAATAATTGTGTGTTTAAATATGTATCGAGGCTTTGGGAGTAACAGATTACATGTAACGGGAATACATCATCAGGATACAAAAAAGGTAACTATTCCCTTACACATTTGAAAATAGAGATTACTAGCAGGATTACAATGTTACAAAACATATTTGCAAATGCATTGCCTGCACTTCTTTTGGCTTTCATTTAGGATACTTGTATTCTTCTATATTATATATGCTTTTTTTAAATGTATTTGGTGGACACTGGCTTTATTAAACGGAAATACTGTGTTTGTTTTTAAATAATGTATTCAACTATACTATTCTGGCGGCATAGCTTTTTATGGTAACACATTTTTGATCATAAATATCTTAGTTTCATTCACCCTCCCAACCCTTTTGGTATATATTTATAATCTTAAACCTTAGAACAAAATGAAATGTCATCTTTTTTCAAGATAATTTGCACATCTTATCTAATGAGCAAATGGTTAGCACTGACGTCACAGCTCAGAAAACACTCATTGTTGTCCTATCATACTGGATATAAAAACGTTACGACAGTTGTTTCAATATAAAATCACTGCAAAAGAAGTGGCACATCCTTTTGTGTGTCCTTTGTAAATTAAAATTCTCACACTCTTTACTTTTGACATTAAAAAGCCAAGAAAGGATTACCGGATATGCTAATTAAAAATGTAAAGGAATAATGGATAGGTGCAAGGCAAGCTCTGCTAATATGCTGGGATAGCTTCTAGCTCTTAATAAAAAGAGGATTTCTTTTTCATCAGGCTGATCAATAATTTGGTGTTTTTAATTGGTATCTATTTGTAATCCTAAACCTTAGAACAACATTTGAGGTCTTCCTATTTAAAGACAGTTTTCACAAATGAGTGAATGTGAAGCACTGACGTCACAGGTCAGAATACGCTGATAGGAAATATTAGTTTGATGTAGGCTGAATCAGATGTTATAGTTTTAACTATTAAATATTGTTAGGAAATCAAACCCCATTTTCGATACAATATGGACAAGATTTTCTGAAAATGCCATTCAATGCGTTTATAATAAACTTAGTATATTCTGTTGTCTTTTTTTGTCATATCATGCTGGATATGAACATTGTTAAGACAGTTGTACCAATAAAGGGTCCCTGCAAAAGTAGTGGCACATCCTCAGTCTTTACTTTTGACATTAAAAAGCCAAGAGGATTACACTGGCTGATAGCCGGTCTCTAGATAGCCTAAAACTGCAGAGAGGAACTTGTTGGGACAAGGGGAAGGTTATTCTGTGTGAGAGCCTTCAATGAACTCCCTCTGATGCTTTTAGCCACCTTGAAGCATGCTTGTTGACTAAAGCACCTGCTGAGGGGGACATGGCGGCCTGCCAAGACTCCCTCCAGACAGTCTGCCTGAAGAGAGCGGACTGACCTGTGGAGAAGATGTGACTAAAATGAAGACGAAAAAGAATACAAGGAATTAAAGAGAGTGAGGTTCTTTGTTTCAAGAGCAAATTTGTGTGTGAGGTAAAATAAGAAGGCAAAGAATAGGACCACCCACGAGAGGAAGGGAGACCATTAGAGAGACAATGCAGGATGGCTGAACAGACAGCGGAGGCCTGTGCTATTTGAATATTGATCGTGAGGTTATTTTAGGCCTTGGATTGCATTAGCTCTTTGGCAGCAGATCCAAAAAGGCTTTGGCTGCCCACCAGAGTCTGAGCCACAATTGGTGTTCATTTTGGAAACAAAAACAACTGTTGTTTTCCAACCTTGGCTTCTTCCATCAGTTTAAATCAACCTCTGCGTGGGTCTTCATCGATAGGAAACCAACGTTTCCCAATGTGAGTGGGCGGTTGGCATTAGCGTAGAGAGGCAGATTTGCGTCTTATTTGCAGAGGAAAAGATGGCCTGCGCTATGCTGGGAAGTCTAATTAGCTAAATGTTTTTTGTCTCTTGTGTTGCCATCGCATGGGAGGTTTTGCTCTCCACAGTGCATAGTCGGATGCGGCAGGTTACCATGGCACCCTGGTCGCTAAGCAACGTGGGCATCAGAAGCAGATTCCTCACTACTGAAATGAGTCACTTCTCTTTCTCTCTCTTTTGCTCTCTTATGCACTTAACATTTAAACAAAATGGCAAAACTTTAATTCAAGTACCCTCATTCATTTGCGTTTACCAAAAGCATGCGTTACTCACAGAATTGCTTCTCTTGTAGCATTCAATTCAATTGTTCCAGAAGAATGAAAGCAAGAGCTTGAGCTTTTGGATAAGTGTTGTGTGTGTAGTGGTGCGTAATTACAGAGGAGTCACTGATCTCCAGTGTCTGTAAGTGTGTTATTAAACCGACACTGGGTGACATGCTGTGAGTCATTAGACACTGCTGTTACAACCCTAATCACAGTGAGGACACAGTCACACACACACGCACGCACGCACACACGCACACATACACATACACACACACAGGCTCACGAAGCTCCTCACTAACAGATTATTTCACCAAGTCATACAATAAGAAGAAAACAGCTTCCCTCGAGTGAATATCATACTATCATGTGCTACAATGGTCTAATTCCAATGGCGTTCTGGCGTCCATTATGCAGTCACTTGGCTTTTCCAATAATATTTCTGATTGAAATACTGAGGAAATGTATTCTCTCAAATTGCTGAATAAACAACATACATTTCTCTACTTGTGTCACATGCCAAAGGGTTGTCACTGCGAGGTAATTTATGCTGATGGCGTCCCGCGCTACAGTGAGCCTCTCAGAGTAACTAGCTTGTTGCAGTTTGATTAATATTGGGAGTGGACTTTGAAATATGACCTCCTTCAGTAACAGTCCAATTGCATAGTGACGGTGGAGACTGAAAAGTTGTGTTACTTTTGGAGCTCTTAATCAATTTCAGGTTTGGGAAGTATTTATTAAAAGTAGTTTTTTTCGATAAATACAATATTTTAAATCATGGTAAAGCACTGTATTATTGGTTCATATAGTGTGTATCTAACAAACACTACTCATATACTGTAAAAACACCGTCATGTTAAATAGTATTATATAATTCATTCACATTGTCATATAAATACTTGTTATTTTAAGTTGTATACACTGTATACTGTAGTTCCATTACATATTTTGTTGTGCACACATTTTTGCACAATTAACTTAAATAGTATATCGTATGTATATATTTTGAATAGATTTATTAATGGTGTATCTCATATTTAATGTATTTTTTTCTGATTTATCACCTGTTACTCGTCATATTGATGGAATACTTGGGGATTTATCTTATCTTGTTACTATTATTACAAAACACTTGAATGCTGCAATGCAAGACATGGTGCTGTCATGTTCTGTGAAAAACAAAAAGAATGGCAGATTATTCTATAAAATTGAAATCATAAAGCCTCGATCATATATCTGCTAACGGAACACTTTCTGAAATGGCAATGTTAGCTTGCCATGTACACACAGTAGGAAGGGGAGGGCACTGACTCTAAATTAGACTTTTAGCTGCGATATAAAGAAATAAAACTGAACATTTTAAAATAAATAAATAAAAGTGACGCTGGGGCACCAGTAAGCAAATCCTACGCAGGGGAAATGTTCCAATGTCCAGGCCAGAACGTCGTTTTCATGTATTTTTGGTGGTTGTATCCCAATGATCCAACATATGTACATCAATGGTTTCACCTGTGGCTCTTCCTGTGGTTTCTCCTGGTTAAAAAATACATATGCTCGTTCAGGTGCGTCAAACCCACCAATAATACAATCCTCAATATATAGGATGCCCAAAACTGCCTTCAAAATAAAAGCATAAAGATTTATTTAATTAAATAAATATAAAAAAACAACTAGAAAATAAAATATAAATCAATATTATCCAACCAAACTGTTTGGAGAATTAAACAAACTTTTGGAAAGCATATGGAAAATGTCACCGCATCACGGAAATGTCTGAGACATATCTCCGTCTCCGAAGACTTCATGTTTTGTATCGATATTCGATAATGTTGCAAACAATGTAAAATCACTGACCTAGAGATGGAGTGTGTGTCTTATTTTGGCCAGCAATGACTCAGTATTCACCACTTCCTGGAGTGTGTATATTGTGTGCCTACAGTAGCTGTTTGGTCAGCCCAGCTCTCGCACACTCTCTATGGGTCTCCAGCTTTGGGTTTGTCTTCTCTGTTTCTTTACTGATCAGACGTACAGTATATGCGTACAGAGTGTGTGGGCTTTTGATGTCTCTCACTCATTATTGCTCTCTATACTGTCATATCTAGTTAAATTCAGGCAGCTATGAAATGACAACGTTTCTTCATGTGATAATTGATAGTTCACATGGTCTTGTTGACTTGTCTTTTGTCTTAGATTTCAACATTATTTTCTTGCCGTCTCGCTACATCAACGACAGCTCAGTGTGATGAGTGTGAAATGAATGCTGAAGATATATCAAAACATTGCTGCCAAAACACTGTCTCACACACAGGCTTGGGGAATAGCTGATCACATGTAATGGGATTACGTTATCAGGATACAGAAAAACTTCCCTTACAGTTACATTAATAAAAGACGTAATCAGATTACTGTTACATTTTTTTAAACGGCGATTACTTGCAAGATTACAATGTATCGATAAAGATCAATATATATATAATGGATAGAAACACTGCCTGCATTTTATTTTTGCTTTTCATTTAGGCTAATCTTTATTTTAAATATATATTTGTAATGCACCTGATTTATTAAACAAAAATATGCTTTTAATTATTATATTAAACTTAAACACTTTTTGTAACCTCTACTATTCTTTTGTTCTAGCATAAATTTAAGAGGACCCATTTTTTATCCTATATATCTTGGTTTCCTCTTTTCTAAGGTGACATTATACACTTAAAAACCTCTTGTAGGAGCCATATGTTAAAATGTATGCAACATAGTTTTTGACTTGAGAAAATATGTGTTTATATTTGATACATTTTGTCTAAGTAAAGAGTCAAACAAACTATCCTGAGACGTATCTTGTCCGAGTCAAGCTTATTTGCTACCTGTGAATCGAATTTTGGATACTGGAACTACACCTCTTATTGATATTTATTTTCTCTTGTATTAATTTGCACTTCGTTTGATATTGAGGTAATTCAAAAGTAACGGCAAGTAATCAGGTTACATTGTGAAACTTAGATTAGGTTACTGATTCCATTTATTTTTACAGATGACTAGTAATTATAACAGATTCTATTTTTAAAGTAACCATCCCAACCCTGCTCACAGATAAAGTGGAAGCTCAAGCATCAAACAATCTTTAAAAAGTTCTGTAATCCAAGACATGGACAGTAAATCTGTGTGTGGGATTATCAGTGTGTGCAGAAGCTCCATGTCAACATCCCAGCCGGGTACAGCAGTAATTGGGAGTTGTTTTCAGCCAGCTGGCACACAGATAGCATGCTCTGCTGGAAGAGGCTGCTGGAGGCTGTCAAACCAGCGCACAGCAGCGAGGAGCGAGGCTGGCACCACTCTCTAACAAGTCACTTCCTGCCAAGTGTGTGGGTCTAAATGGCCATGATGTGTCGCTTATTGCCTTAGACTATAGATTGTAACTCCTGTGTAGGAAACATGAACATATGTAGCTTTTGTTCGTTCTATTCTTTAAAGTTGTTACTGTCATGGCAAGTGTATAGTGTGTTTAAGCGCTTTGAGCACCAGTATTAGTATTATTATTATAAGTATAGCTCAGGACTAAAGCCTATTATTCAATTTTGATGTTCTGGCTTTCCAGTGACTCATCACATCTTTCACTCAAGTTATGACAACTTGACATGTTTAAAGTGCACTTAACTGTCCAAAGGCATCCTCTATATCTGGGTTATTGATTTACAACTTCATTGTAACTCCTCTGATTGGAGCAAGTAAGTAGGGTTAACTTGTCAACTTGCATGCACTTACTTTGCTGTACAGTTGTTTTGTTTCTAGTGCCAGTCTTCCTGAGTGAGTGTGTGTGTGTGTGTGTGTGTGTGTGTGTGTGTGTGTGTGTGTGTGTGTGTGTGTGTGTGTGTGTGTGTGTGTGTGTGTGTGTAGTGTGTGTGTGTGTGTGTGTGTGTGTGTGTGTGTGTGTGTGTGTGTGTGTGTGTGTGTGTGTGTGTGTGTGTGTGTGTGTGGTGTGTGTGTGTGTGTGTGTGTGTGTGTGTGTGGGGGGGGGGGGGTGTATGTGCACATGTATCGCTCTCTCTTCCCCTTTTTTCTCTCTCACCACTCTCCTCCTGGCTCCCTACAGGCTGAACACGATAGATCTGACTAAAGTGCTGCCAGTCACAACAGCAGATGCTCATGTTTCCTCAGCTATCCTGTGTGTGTGTGTGTGTGTGTGTGTGTGTGTGTGTGTGTGTGTGTGTGTGTGTGTGTGTGTGTGTGTGTGTGTGTGTGTGTGTGTGTGTGTGTGTGTGTGTGTGTGTGTGTGTGTGTGTGTGTGTGTGTGTGTTGTGTGTGTGTGTGTGTGTGTGTGTGTGTGTGTGTGTGTGTGTGTGTGGTGTGTGTGTGTGTGTGTGTGGTGTGTGTGTGTGTGTGTGTGTGTGTGTGTGTGTGTGTGTGTGTGTGTGTAGGACTAGATGCTCTAATCAGAATGCCAGGAACAATGTGTGTCAAAAAAAAGCAAGTGTGCTTGTTCACGCAGTTTCTCTGCAAAATCAGAGGAGAGTTCCAGTGAAGTTTTAAATCAGTAACCCAGATATTAAGGATGCTTTTGGACGGATGAGGATCATTTGGGCTCTGTGTGCACTTTAACCATGCCAAATGATCTGTCCCCTGTCATAACTTGATTGAGAGCTCGGACTGGAATGACAGAACTCCAACTACCAAGCGTAGAGAAAACCAAACTGTGAGGCTTTTTTTGTATTCTCTCTTTTAAAAAGCTGTGTTTAAGAGCAGTTGTTGGTAATGAGTTCAGATCAGGGTACTACCCTAACCCTTTTCCACCTGGTTCATGTGTTTTTAGCATAGACAAATGCACACATGAATCATATAAAATCTGACGTATTCTTTTTTTATATTCTAATGTATAGGCCATAGCACACATGTCTTTCCCTTCAATTCAAAGCTTCATTTTCCATATATGAAGCGACTTGTATTTGCATGTATTAGGAGTTTGGATCAAACGGAAGAAAACAAAAAAACATACACACATTAATCTGCAGCTTCCAATTCATTGACCTGAGCTATGCACTTGCCGTGACAGTAAACACTTCAAAGAATAGGCGGCACAAAAGCTACATATGTGGTTTTTTTCCACACAGGAACTAAATCCTTGTCTACGGCAATACGATACACAGACATAGATAATCATCACTATCTGTTCAGTAACCCCGCAATATGCTCTCATTAGTCATCCTAAAACAGCTTGCACAAATGATTAAATGTTCTGCCAGCTTACGAGCAGGTGCTTTTTTTGTCCTAATTTAGTTATTACTTACAATACTTTCTATTCATAGGGTGTATAATTCTCTAACTTATCCAAAGTGTGTACGAATGGAAGTTCAAGGTGGAAAAATCTGGTTTTAACGCGAACATGCAAATCTTTGACTATTTGACCTTGTGTTCTGCTGGGGAGATTCTTATTATTGAATGCCTGTTCCTCTGTGGTGTGTGTGGGCAGGTGTGTGTACGCATGTGTCGGCTCAGAGGAGTCAAAGGCAGGATCAGCCAGCCCCTTATAATGTAAATGGTTAGATCTCTCTACTAAACGTATTTAAGAAGTTAAGTGAATGCTCTAGTCTACAGTTTAATTCAACTCATATTTTCAAGTAAAAACACTTAAAGTCAGAGGCAGAAAATGAAAGCCATACATTTCACTGAAGTTATCTATGTAAGAAACTAGGCTTGAATACACACTAGTTGCATCTTAAGGGTCAGGGTGAAAGGCAATATTAATAATATTGTATTCCTTAGACATATTCTAGATGGATAGCTGTAAACACTTAAAATGTGCCTGGTTTATTTATATAAACACTCACCTTTATGGCGCCAATTTTTGCTCATTGCTTTGGGACTTCAGAAAAACACATCAACACATCAGCCTCTTCGATGTATGTGATGATGCTTTGAGCTTAAATACAGTAGGAGTGCTTCCCATCGATGTGTTTGGGACCACAGCATCAGGTTAGTAGTTTATTAGATTGATTGAAACACACACCCCGAATTGTCTTTCCGCCAACAATGACCTGCCTGGAAACCGGCAGTATGTTTCCATTAAGTCGATGCAGCTGTGGAGCCATTGGAAACTGACAACTAAATCGGACAAGGCATTTGTACATGTGCAATAAAAAGACCACCATAACCCACCTGTGGAGAGCCTTATTGCCCCCAAAAGACTCAAAACGCTTGTGTGTGGATGCATTGGACGACAGGATGAATACAATAAGTTATTTGATTTTAGTCCAAATATATTTTCCCTTTACTGTTATATGTTTACTTGCTCATGCACACCAATGCTGCGTTCCATTTACATTGGAAGTCGGAGGTCGGACTGTCGAAGAGTGAACACTAAATCGAATTCAGGGCCAGATTATACAATGAGTTTTCTTCTTCACCACTTTGTTCGTAGTAGTGAATGTCTTCCTTTGATCCGGTGAAGACTCAGAGTTTGATGCCACGACAAACTTTATTCTTAGTCGACAAGAACCAAAGCCCATGTTGAATCTGGAGATCCCAACATGAGGCTTACAATGTCATTTTAAAGTAACATGTACTGCCCTTATCAGTGAAGCACTTGGTTCATCTCCCCCTAATTACTACAATGTTCTGACAGCTCATGGTTATTTGGGGCTTACACCTGCCTTGAACCCTAGGTGTTCCACCTTTGTAGTTTTTCTAATATTCGCGTCTTCGTACTCCTCGTACCCATTTGTTGGGTTTTTATCTTCAGGACCCTTTTTCCATCCAGCCATTGGCCTTCAACCATGGGCTTACATGAACTCTCATACACACACCTGTTCTTCCTCACCTCACGTTCTTTCCCTTCATGCTTCACCTTTTTTAGTTTTTTATTTCCTTCACTATTTTCCATTACCAAACATATATATTTCTAAATACAGTTGACTTTAAACACTTCAGGGAAGTTTTAATCCATCAGCACCAGGGAGTGACGTACCATCACAAGTCGGAAAAAAGATGGCCGCCTGCTGGAAAGTTGTTTGCCTGGTTTACAGCTTTAGCAGTCACCTCGGGTTAGCCATTGTTACTACGCTTTATGTTGTATTTTGTGAATACAAACATTGTAGCAACATATCCACAGTGTTCTCTTAATGTTCATATGCAGAGCCTCCATTTTGAATGGTCATCCAGTTGAAATCTCCGACTAGGATCTCGGATTCTCCCACTTCACAGCTCAACTGGAACGTACTGTAACACAAAAGAAGATTCAGAACCACACACATATCTATATCACCTTTTGCTAATTATGACTCCTCTGTTAGTTGCTGCTAAAAATCCCCCCTAATGAGACACAACTGAGAAGCTGTGGAGGTAACCGTGTTTCAGACCAGAAGAGTGGTCAACCCCTTGAATGCATTATGGGATGCCATGGTGTTCAGGCATGAGTGATCTGAAGCCAGATCTGCAGGAGGCAGTTTTCATTATCAAAACGTTGCCTCGGCTCCGATTGATTATGCAGTACGGGGGGTTAGAGAAAGAAGGAGCAGCAGGGCAGAAAGTGGAAGCTAAATATGTGTGTGTGTGAGGAAATGCCTATTTTCTGGATGACTACATGTTTGGAGTCAGAATTAAAGATGATTGATGTATTTCTTCCCACTTTGTGTTCTACTTAGTCTTATTGTGAGTCTATAATAATATCAGCCGAGTGGTGTGAGAGTTTTAAAAGCCTCACTCAGGATTTTTTTACCAAGTCTTTTATTGCTCTTGGGGGCACGAAAAACACGATTTTACTTTAGTTTATTTGTATCTAGTTTTTTTCTAATTTAAATGTGTATATGTCCACTCAGGTGGACAGTATGTGTTAAAGTTTGAACTGAAGACATGTACAATTTGGAAAAAATTATAAAGATGTGCAAACTTACAATTACATTATAATAACATAAGTATATTGATTTAAGGCCCAAAAAGATATTGCAAATGAAGTATTTTCAAGAAACAACAGTAGCAGTAACAGTATGAATTGTAGTTGAAATATAGCCAGTGATGCATGACGTCCACTTTAATTTCCTGCAAACATAAAATCAATACTTTGACAATTTATGAATGATATGATTCCTTAGTTGTTACTTGATGTCACCAACATTGTTGCAGGGGGGCGCTTTCCATTAAAGGATTGGCAAGATATCGACGAGTGATTCGGATCCATCTGGCTTTTTGGTCGTCCATCTTGGTTTAGAGACATGTATCATGCACTTACAACTGACCTTCCACTGATTAGGCAGTGTATGATGATGCATAGGGTCCTATGTAGTGGCTGATGTGTGCAACTATGCCATCAAAACTCATGCATATACAAGAAAACCACCTTTTGAAAAGCTGGTCCACTGTAGTAGCCTCTACATGTAGGCGTGAAAGGGTTGCTTTTGGATGAGTAATTTCAAAAATGGCAAACAAACACCACGCACACTTGGTGTCATATTTAAGGTCTGATTTTGCGACTAATGTCAGCATGCAATCCACAATCCTATTTAGCCTCTCAGATTCTCGTGACTGTCTTGTTAAATATCAACGCAGAATTAATTCAATAACTCTTGTTTCAACCCCCCTTCCTCCTCCTCTTCTATTTTATCAATTAATTTACTGTCTTGCCCCCATCAAGTCTCTGCTCTTGGCTGGGTGACTATCAACCCGTAGACCAGCACACATAAGCAGGGGAACAGATTTATGTTTTCCCGGGGGAAATTAATAGTACAGTGCATTTCTGGACCAGTACAGATAAAAGCTGGGCCCATTATAAATCCATTAACCCCGTCATTAGCACTAGAATCAGGAAAAAGATGAAATATGTGAGTGTCTAATTATAGCGCAACATTGTGGTCACAGCTAGTTCACATTCATTACCTGCAGGTGCTGAGAGGAAATGAGGAATTTCCCATGAACACACTGATCCAGCAGCACTTTCATTACTTCACATGTGGCTCTGACATTATCCATATTTACAGCTGCATTTAGGGTTAGGCTTAGGGATCGATGTTCTTGTGTTGCACATTTGGAGTTTTCAATTCTAATCTAAAAACATGATTGTTGAAGTGTTAAGATTTTTTTTTAAGTTAAAGGCATTGTTTTAAATTGTATTGTTGTTGTTTTGTAATTATGATTTAAATTGTTGTATCTGTAGTCTTTCTAAAGTTGTTTTTTTAAATATACATGTATTTTTATTTTGATCTTTGAGGGTGTATCATCTTAAATTATTGCTATTGTATTGTCTGTGCAGCAGTTTGAATTCTTCTCTGTGCCTGATCTCCTTTTTAAATCCCTAAATCTGCTAACGCCAAAAACCTCATCTTTGACAACGTTTATATATATATATAATATTATAATGATGTGAAAGTAATGTAGCTTAAAGCCAACTATTTTTAGTATTTAAGATAATATTTAACAGAGTCTAACATCCCCCGCGTCCGTCTTCCAGAGACTGGCAGTGGAAGCAGAAAAGTTACAGATGGAGCAACGTGGTGGAAGGACGACAAACGAGGATGAGCCGTCGGTGAATATGATTCATTAAACACTGGCTGCATTATCCTTCATCAAGTTGGTGGCGTGAACTCCATAAGGAGTGGTAGGGGTGAGGGGTTGCACATGTTATTCATGATCCAATATGATTGTAATAATTGGATGGTAAATCTCATTACAATGACAGTAGTGCTGTAATGACTTCATACCAGGTTAGGGTTAGACCCGCACACACTGCTAGTAGTCTATGATACTCAAGATTATCATAATAATAATAATAATAATAATAAGAACTATATTAGAAGGAGATACAGCCATTAATAGTGAACAACATCCATTATGTTACTCTTTCAACTGCTAATAAAGTGCCCAATTCAACATAGAGAAGTGTCTTTAAGAATGTCAATGAAGCTCTCTGCTATTCATTGCTAGTGCATCTGTGTTTAGCTCTGGCCATTATGTATTAAATGCAAATTGCTCATTTCCTGCCCCTGCTTTTGCAATGAGAAAAGCCTCACCCTCTTGCAGCGGCAAGGAGGACTTCAAAGAAATTCAACTAGCGTATTAACTTAAGAAGTCCTCAGTGTTGTTTGCCAATCCTTAACGATTATTTTCCATTAAAAGTTCCCATTATTTAACTGCCTTTATACTGTGTTGCACTGAGAAAACAATGTCAGGAAAAATCCTCTCTGGGGAGGAATTCATTTATCGGCTATATTACTCAGAGACTTTAATTCTCTTTTGGCACCAAATGCTTGGCTAGTGAATGTCATTTATTTTTGGGTTAATGATATGGGGAATCCTGCAATACCTGAATCAATTAAATATTTCCCGAGCGCAATAGGAAACTCTTAGTATAATATCTGAATACTAAAGTCAACCCAGTTCTTTTCTTAGCAAACGCACTGGTTTATTCCTACCCCGCTGGTACAGGAGCTGTCTTGTTTTGCCATAGATATTCCCAAAGTAGTTTGTGGGTCCCAGCGCGGCACATATGTAGAATTCATCCTGACATGTCCTCTGCATGAACCTGGTGTTCTGATGGAGTGTGTGTACTGAGGCTTTCAGTGGCTTCAGAGATTTGTATTGTTTTTGATAGCAATAAGAGCTTTGCAGGGTTTGTCGCCTCTATAGTTGACGGATACAAATCTCATCACTGCACAGCTTTAGCATCTTTGTTATTCGGTTAATGTCCGCTGTGCACATGTTGATATGTCTCTGCAAAGATAGAGCGTCTCTGGTTTCATGCCAATATCTTCCAGTCAATTCTTTTTTTATTCAATCCTCTGTGGGATATTAGATTCTCTGTAATATGAAGCCACATATTGCAATGCTCTTCAACACAATAATTATAGCCACCTTGGCTTGTTCCTAAAAGCAGATTAGAATGAAAATCTAAATAAATAAAGAATAACCTGATCAAACGTTTATTTTAACTGTCCTTTTCAATGTAACATGGTGCTAATAATTACTTGAAATAACACAACCCTACTTAATGTAAGAATTAGGATGTACTTGTTTGTGATTTATATCAAACTAAATGACGGGTATTTGAAACACCAAGTGGAGCATGTGTCTGTCACCTCTGATAACTGGGCCAATACTACTGGGCGCCGCTCCTGCTGACTTTTAAACACTTAAAAGCTGTGACTGCTGTGTGTCCTGTTCAGTGTACTATAATGACTTTGGCCCTATTTACACATGTTATTAAAATACAGGCTGTATAACCAGGGCAATTTCTTATCAAACTTGTATGTGAGTGGGTTTGGAGGTAGCACTGTCATTTAGAAATGTTGTCATAAAATGAAATACATATTCACTTTTTTAGAAGTTTTTCATTATGACGTTGACACAAGTGTTTGCAAATGCTGTGAATATGGGGGAAAGCACCATAACTGTTTTCAGTGAGTGGATGCCATATTGAATGAGTCATTAAGCTTTACACATTTTGACATAATTAGTTTGGTTTTCAATATGTTAACAATATCTTATTATCCAGGCAAATACAATCATGTACACTCTGATATTGCAGTACACACACACCTAAACACCAATACCTGCATAAATAATTCAAGTCGTTCGCACATTACGTGTTCTTTGCGCACATTAGCCTCCCCTGAGGCGTGTGACCTTAGTGTTATCGTCACTGTCTCGAGATGCACCCTGTCTGCAGTAACATGACCTGACAGAGTATATCATGGACAATGTCCTGTGTATGTTTGTTGCTTGCATACATATCAGCATATGGGAACTACACCTACTGTTTTCACTAATAGTTTAACTTGCATGTCCAACTCACTAAGAAGAAGAAGCTAAACAGAGCTTTCTTTTTCACTTGTGGGCTAATCGCTAATTATGCGCTAATAGATAAATGTGTACACTAAAGGTGACAGTATCAATGGCAGGAATAGTCACAGATCCATTTTTGCAGCTCAAGAAGTGGTAGGCAGGTTGCGGGAGTCAGTGGACTCTGTAGCTCCCGGACATCCTAATGTCGGCAGCTAGGCTAGCTCGTTAGCGCCCTGCTAGCCTCTGTACTGACAGGAAGCCCAGCAGTGTGAGAGCAAAACAACACCACTTCCTTCACAGATCCTCAGTGTCAAACACACACTGCTGCCACAATTGCAGATGTAACAAAAACAAAACAAAAATGTGAAGAATCTTAATTAACTGGTGGATATAAAGCGCAAAGAAGTTAAACACCTTACTTTGCTTCAGGGATCATGAAGTGTACTCAGGGTGCATCAGTACACTCACTGTGACACTATCATGGGTGTGGTTACAGGTACAACAAACGCACTTCTCACTGGTGCTAGGTTGTTGTTAGTGGTAGAGCATTCAAGCTTTCAACTAGAGAAGGCTATTAAAGGCTACTCCTGTTCAAGTTCATTATTGTATTTTTGGTGGGTGGGTGGATATTGGTTGTTATATTCTAATGAGCCTTCTCTTGTTTCTCTTTCAATCTCTTTGCAGCTCGACAACATGGTTTACTACAATGCCAAAGATGATGTAAGTGCTTGATTAAAATACTTTTATATTCTTTCAGTGTGATTTCTAAATAAAACACCTCAAGCAGCAGAAACAAACCTAAAAACAAATTTGATGTTAGCCTGTATTTTTTTTAAAAAGGAGTCACTTTATGTGAATTCAGTACATGTTCTTAGAGCCATAACACGTGGGTATGCGTGAGACATTGAATGCCTCCCCTGGCTTCAGATGTCATCTGTCTGCTCTCATAACCAGGATCAGCATCTAATTCCCCTCCACTGTCCCAGTAGGAAAGAGCCATGCACCCACAGCACACTTCTGTCACTCTGTATTTGACTGACAATTCCTCTCTGGATGCTAGGGTTTATAAATCAGTGCCTAAAACTTTTCCGTTTCGCAAACTTTACTCGCGAATAGTCGACATTGACACCTTGTCCCTCACAGTAACAAGAAACTGTACTTATGTATAGCAGAAGGTGCACACACATGCGTAGACCACTTTCATAACATAACATGTATTGCAGGATGGTTTTAAAACTCAAATTGTTTGTTTTTTTTGCAGCTTAACGAGACAGAAGAAGTAAAAGGGAGGAAGAACCGATATCTTCCGGATGATTTCGAGGTGGATCCGAACTTCAAACGACTTGTCTCGTACAACACCACCGCCGTGCACATCCCTACAGATATTTACGAAGGCTGTAAGTTCAAACACACATGCATTGTAGAATAAATCCCTCTCACACATCGTTCCTCTATAAATAGTAAAACATAGCAGCCAACACCTTGCTATCTGTCTCTGTTTATCCCTGTCATCACTATGTCCAGTATCTACAGTACCCATGATGCAAATCTCAGCCTCCAAGCGCTGTCTGTAGTGTAGACAATTCCACACCAAGGTTGGCCTCTCTACTCTAAATTTAGCCCAGATGCCAACCACCCACTGGCCAGCACACTCTACCCCCCTCTTTAGCCTGGTCACCAGCTGCTCCTTTCCCTCCCGTTTCACCACTAACCCCGCTGACCTCCCTGGACAGTTGAACAGAACTCCACGCCTCCACCAGTGATAGGCTTTTTGTGGGGGCTTTGCTCTTGCCTGAAGCTGTTCTCAGTTGTTTTGGAGTCATACACTGACATTGATACTTAAACTTTGTCGAACTGATTTTTGTACTGCTGTAATCATTTCCTTGGTCATTGTCAGTGGTGTAAAGTAACCAAGTACATGTACTCAAATACTGCACTTAAAGAGCCTGTGACACGAGTTTCCCCCATCATCCAAACCCATCAATTTGAGTAAATATTGTCCCCTTGAAAACTGTTACTGAACTGATTTTGGATATTTGTACTTTGATAGCCATTAATCTGCCCTTCAATGTTGACCATATTCTGGATCTTCTCGGGGATTCTTCAAATCCCGCCAAATGATGTGTGACGTCATTGCGGGCCAAGCGCTCGAGCTGCACCGTCCGGATCCCAGCATCTGCATGCAAACGCACGACGGCGCACACAGCAGCAAGCTCAGACAGCGATGACAGTTTAATTTTGAACGTGTCTGAGAGGTCATATGAAGCTGAAGGATCGGTTTATGTTGTATCTGTTAGAAGTTTAGGAATTAGATGCGTCAATATGGGCGATAATACGGTCATGTAGCCAGTGGTGGAATGGGACCAAAAATCAGCCCGGGACTCTCGACCGGCCCACTTCGGTACCGCTAGTAAATTGTCAACGCCCCCCGTTGACAATTGGGGGATGTGCTAGTGACTTATCCGACCGGCCCACTTCGTTACCAGCCCATCGGGATTCGTCCCGATGGCCAGTCCGCCATTGCACCCAGCCCAGCCCACGTAAACTGTCAACGGGGGGAGCCTCGCTGCGGGGAAACGGTGGACCTAGTGTCCCGATCGGAGTGGGAATAATAATAATCATAATCCGTGCATTTTATCCATTAATTTCCCCAACATTGTGGTAAAAAAAGCACACGTTTAATCCATGTTGTTGGTGTACTACAACTACAAAAAGCATCGGTTTGTTTTTTCATCAGGAAATGCAGACCGGCTCAAACAAACGATTTTTAATCATCTTCCTCACGATCATTTAATGTATCATATGTTCGCCGAATTGACATCAAGGCACTAATAAATGTAGTTTAATCCACTTGAGTTTACAACCACAAAAATAACACATCCGACAGGAGGAAATTCAGCAGCTCTCACTACCGATTTTAATCCTAATTTAATCATCTTCACCACGATCATTTATGTTTATGTTCGCCGAATTGACATGAAAACACCTACAAATATGAATATACTGTAGTCAACCCCTTACCTCCTTGCGGACCACCGCTCCAGCAACTCCAACTTCCTCAAACCCCCCAGGACTAAGCTCCATACTATGGGAGACCGGGCCTTCTGCTCGGCTGCTCCCAGTCTGTGGAATGCTCTCCCCGACCAAATGAGAGCACCACAGACCGTGGAGGCTTTTAAAAAAGGCCTCAAAACCCATCTCTTCAAAAGAGCCTTTGCCTAGACCTTTTTATCACCCTTTTATTTTTTTGTATTGCTTTTTATTAATTCTACCGTGTTGTGTAATGTTTATTTATATTGTTTATGCTCACTACTTGTAGCACTTCTGGATTTGAAATCAAATATGAAGTGCTTTATAAATGGAACCCATTATTATTATTATTATCAACTTCATTAAAACGTTATTAACGTGCCTAAACTCAGTAATTCACCATTTCTATGCATGACAACACACTTTGTCCGTGTTTGGCTCTCTCGCCGCACAGTGAAGCGTTCCCACATTGACGTCACTTCCGGCTTCCCCCAAAACTTCAAAATGAGTCGAAGGAATTTCCCCGCGATGTTCGAAATTATTGATATTTATCGGAACGGTATCGCACCTTCTTTTTTAAGCTGACGGTTCGAGATGACTAGTAGCCCAATATTTCATTGCACAACAGTTGTTGGGAGGCTGTCACAGGCTCTTTAAGTACTATTTTGAGGGACTTGTCATTTACTTGAGAAACTCAATTTGTTGCTACATTGTTCGTCGGCCCACTATAATTCAGAGATAAATAGTATACTTTTACTCCATTACATTGATTTAATATATTTAGTTACTTTAATAATGTGAAAATATAAACAACCCTTAAATAAGACTTTAGTTACACCCGGAGTACATTCACGAGATACCCTGCAGCATACACATTATTTAGAATTAGCTGCACCTTTAATGATCAATAATTATAATCAAAACATATCATATACTATTCTGAAATGGGCCAATATGCATAATAAGTACTTGGTAGTTTAAGCGCATGTTGATGCCAATACTTTTGCTTGAGTAATAATTTGAATGCAGGACTTTTACTTGTAACAGACTATTCACTGGTACTTCTACTTTTACTAAAGTACAAGATCTGAGTATTTCTCCCACCTCTGGTCATTGTTTTCATCATGTAAGCTGTTGTAGATTTCTCATTATTAGCTATGTTTTTGGCAATTGTTATAAGAAGGGCATTGTCGGTAGTTTTGTGGCTCCACTGTTTGAAAATCTCTCCAGACATTTTTGCTAATGACTTTTGTGACCCTGTGACTTTCCCTCTTAACGCCATCGTTAACGTTTTTTGTCCAGTTTGTCCAGTGACATTTCTCAGTAGTTGTTGAGGGAAATCCGAAATAAGATAAACATGTTTCTCTGATTACTTATTTGTTCAACTCCCCTTGCTTCCCATACTGCTGGCACTATAGGTCTGAGTCCACACTCGCATCAGGCTGGAATAAAGTAAATCACATACACGGCTATAACCTCATTCCTCCCTTCTGGAGCCTCTCCCAGCATTGTACACAAAGCAGGAAAATACACCCGACAGGCCACCGGTCAAACTAGATTTGACAGTAATTCAATATCGGTCAATAAAAATGCTATTACCAAATGTGGCCAGCTCTCACATCTTTTAGACAAATTTGAGACGTCAAGAGCCAGATAATTGTAGTTGTATTCATTATGACCTTACAGTGTCAAATGTGAAACGGACACTATAGTAACATTTTTTGATGGCTTCAGGTACCAGCTTTTCCAACAGTCTTTTAGCATTCATTATTTCTGTGACTTGGAACAACATTGATTGATGTTTTTTAAACAACATTTTCCAATGAATTAAAAATAGCAAATGTTAACATGCGCTTCCTTTGAAGACATATATTAACTGATGGATGGGTAAAATATTTTTTACACAAACCACACATGCACAATCACACACACATGTCCTCTGGGTAAGCCTCTTTTGTAGGACACTAATGAGTACAATGCAAGAACAGCATAACACACACATAAAGACGAAGACATGTCTGGAAGACGGACAGTACACATCATGTCCTTCATTGCAGACGCACAGATTTGGCCTTCAGACAAGAACAGCCATGAGACAAATGAGTAAAACATTTAAAAAAAGGAACATGTGATCGAATAAAATAATCCTTATAAAATGTAGATCAATCCCCAAAAACAATTACAGAAATATAGTATAGCAAAGTTGTATTACTGGCCTTTCACACTGCTTAAAAGTCTCCTATCATGCAAAATGCACTTTTTTATGTATTTTATACATAAGCATGTGTCCCCGGTGTGCCAGGGAACTCACAGTGTCATAAAACAAAACCCTCTCTCTTTTCCTCCGTACTCAAATCTCTAAAAACGGGGGTACAACGGAGCTGATCCAGATTTGCTGCGTATATGACGTAATATCTTAAATGTGGGCTGGCTTTACGCCCACGGCCCTATCAGAAACAATGCACAACGTGTTTTGGAAGTAATATGGTCTGTGTTTACATTAGGAAGCATCGCTGACACTCAGAGCTAACCTGTACTGGAGAGAGTATGTGTAAAAAAGCAGGAAATAAAAAAAGGAACTCACCTTGTCGTAAATCCGCAAGAGAAAAAGCATTTGAGCTCCATAGTGTTTCAAAAATAATCCTTGATGTGGTTTAGAACAGGATATGGCGTTTAATCACGGCAGCGTTTTAGTATCTCTGTACAATTTTGAGCAGGCACAAGTTCCACCACCTCCTTTTTCTTTTTTTTTCAAGCTAAGGACCCCAAATCAGCAGTTCTCTAACAGGGCTGAAACAGAGGGATATGAGGGATGTCTAAATTGCATGATCTGTTTGGTATTTTGAGAAAAACACATCATAGATATGTTTTTTATTTTATTTATATATATATATCTGAGACCCATAATATATGACTAAAAATAGCATGATAGGAGATCTTTAAAGTGACACTATATAACTAAACATATATCATGTCACATGTTGCAAAATACATTTAACAACACAGAATGCAGCATGCATGAAAACAGTTTCCTTATACCCAGGCATGACCTAATGGCCTCCTCAGCATTGATTGAGCATTCAATATTAATTTCCGTAGTGATCGTCACGCTGGGTTTTCTAAATGCTGTGAACTCTCTCACATGACTTTAATGTCCTTTCACAGCGAGTCACTCCACATAAGTTGGACTATAAATGTGCAGAGTGACGGGTTCTGAGGCGTCTGACTGTGCAGACATTTCTATCATTGCCGAGTGGCCAAATGCACCCAGCTTTTTTAAAAGCAACAGTTATAAGGGTGGCTGGGGTGTTGGAAGAAGGGGTTGTTTCCTAGTGCGAGTTATCACACAGAATGTTGCTCTCTTTCTGCAACCATGGCCTCTTTCTTGCCTTCTTTCTCCCTCTCTGCCCCTGTCTTTTTGTTTATTCATTTTTATTTGATTTGATTTGCATCAAATCCACTAGCAGGTTTCATTTTCTTCTTTACCTCTTGTGGTTTGTAGCCAGGCAAATTGATATGGTTGTGATTTTATAGAATACTAATGATGCTTCTGACTCTTTCTAAATTATATATATATTTCTTTAATGTGTTCGCCAATATCAATCACATTTCAATCTAATTTTCGAGATAGAAATCCATTTGCAATGTTTAATTTTCCTATTTCTTTACATTTTATAATCTAACTGCAGCTTCAAAAAAAATAAAAAGTGATTTAATTGTTCCATAATCACGCAGCCCTACTGGCTATCTGATCTCTTCCAGTTCTCACACTGGTTCTGGAGGGCGGGGTCTGGGTGGAGCACTATTTAACAAAGTCTCATAGTGAGGCTGATGTTGGTGTTCCCCTTCTCTTTTCCCCTTCTCTCTTACTCTATCTACAAGGACGGGCTGCCACATTGATGCCACTCCGGCTGGCCAGCACTGTCAGCGTTGCCATGGCGATGTGTATCCGAGTGTGTATGTGTGTGTGGAAGGAGAGCACGTACTTAGAGACACGCCCTGGTTTCTATCTTGTTGTGTGGAGGAAGGAATTGACTTAACTTGATTAGGGGGCTTTGTCTAGACAAGGCAGGCGTCCTTGTGGCTTTTAGTGATGCTGAAGGAGAGATGTGTCATCCTCGTCTTTAACTGCTGGACACTTTTGTTGCATCCACCAATCCTTTTTCATCTTTTTCCCTTCTCCTTAGTGTGTTTTCAAGTTCCTTCTCCCAACTTTCAACCCTACTTATTTTGAGATTTTTGTTTTCTTTCTTTCCTTTTCCTCTGCAGCTCTAACCCCTTCCTAAGTCTTCATGACTCGCTTCGATGTATTAAGCATATTAATAGTGGGTTGTGTGGAGACAAATGTGCTACTGTCTTTCTCCCCCGCATTAGTCCTGCTGATTTGAAATCTATTCTCCCTGCTGATACAGTGTGGGTGGTCTGACTGGGATTCATTATCTTGTCCGTGTGTGTCCGTGCACGCCACTGCACACACACTGGAGATGACTCAGAGTTTGTCTGCGTGTGTGAATTAGTTTGAGAGAGAGAGAGGGGAAGAAACTCTTGGGGTGTGAGAGTCGGCATGTGTGTGAGTCACATCACATTCACCCACTGTATTGTGTGTGGTTTTCATGGCTGTGTGTTCTCGCTCATTAGGCAGATTGGCGTGGACGAGATGACAGGAGAGCGTCGCGGCCTTGGCATGAGAGCCGAGGCTCGTCTGATGCCCGTTTGCATCAATGCTGTGTGGCACCTGTCACGCAGAGACACACACACACACCGACGGGCTGAGATACTCTGACACTGTGTGTGTGAGCGTGTTTGTATCGAAGTCACAGACCCCGTGGCAAAGTTCACAGTGGAGAAATTGATTTTTTTTGTTGTGCCACTTGATACACATCCTTTTTTTAATCTATGGTGCTTGCTGCCAAACTCTGATGTATCTTCATTTCTCTTACCCTATTTTACCTTTAAATACAACTTGTTAGACAGTGAAAGAGATTTCTGCAATGCCACATACTGTACTGTTCTTGGATTCATATGGCATAATGGTAACCAATATTAACAAGAGACCCCTTTGCAACCATAAAAAGGCTTGACTAATTGCTTTTCATCTCAAGCAGTGTTTCTCACCTTATGACATCGACACCTTTCTTATGCTAAATAAATAGTGTGTGTGTGTACTGGTGTCCCTTCCCTCTGGCCATTGCCGCTGTGTTTTCACACTACTGTACATAATAACTTATAATCTTTAAGTCTAATAAACATCATAATAGCCCAGACGTGATGTCTTAGAATACAATAACTTACAAAAAAACTGCAAATGATGGCAAATTTGAGAGGGTGGTATCAGACAACATTTGAATAGTTTTTCTATTCCTGCTTGTAAAATGACGATAAACGATTAATCATAACAATATACCCATCCATTCTTCCACTTATGGTTTCAGTCCTAATCACTATAGAGTGGCGAAGTCCCTCCCTTTCCGGTGGACCTCCATGGGACCTTCTTTCTGAAAAATTATGTATTGAAGTCAATCCAGGGGATGCATGCAGAGCTGTTATTGGCTGAGCTGTTATTGGCTGAGATAAGTCCGGCCGTGCGTAACGCCTCAACCGTTCCCGGAAATGCGTCCGCGGAGGAGCCGTGGAGGACCCATCAGTGTATCCTCGGTTATAGCTCCTCCAGAGAGCCTCCTCGATGCTCGGTCCTCGGTCCTCGATGTGCATTTAGAGAAATTAGATGTCCTTCAACATGGCGCGCTGAAATCCATTTCCGGGTCACTACCGGAGGATCGAGGAGTCGAGGAGGGGAAATTAGAGTATTGAGAAACCTCTAGAGTGTTGGTGGAAAAGATACATTATGTGGAAGTGTATCTTTTTCTTTCTGCGTTGGTGCTCATGTCACAATCAGTGGCAAAGTATCATCGAGTACAAGACCCCTTCTGATACGATGATTACAGGTTATCACCTCAGCAGCCCCCACCCTATAATTACTTTCAAAAGCACAGGCGGTTTCAGCCACCAGCGAGCCGATGACAGGGAGCCCCGCAGGGCATCGCGCAGCTTTCCCCCCCCCACACACACACACACACACACGCACACGCACACGCACACTCACACGCACACACACACACACACACACACACCTCACCACTCACTGCCAGATACTGGTTGATTTCGGTTTTTTAAAGCATCTACATGCCTCACAGGGAATATTTAGTTACTTATTTTCCATATTCAGTTCACACATCTATTCTTCCATAAATTATTCATATGTTTTAATTTCACATGTGTTAACCATGGGATCTGAATGGTGTGATTTCTTGATGCTGGCATGGCTGGACATCTTGGCAGAATTTATTACCAAGACAATAATTTTTCAATCCGCATTTTGGGATTTGTGACCACAGTGTTAAAACATACAAAAACGTACAATGGGTCGCATTTGCAGACCTAAAAAGCTCATTACTGAAACCAACCTGTTGTTTTTATTATTTCTGGACCTGAATTAACATCTTAATAAAAGTCTCAGAACCCAATGTATAGCAGGAACCTGGAACCTATTAGCTGTTTGGCACCATGCATGCACAAACATACGTAGTAGTATAGTAAGCTACCTATAGTACCTGAACTATCCATTCCTTAATAAAAGCTATAAATGATTTTACATAAACTGTGGAAACGTATTGAACCATTAGCTAACAAGCTTGCTAGCTGTTTTCCTTTATTTCAACTCTTATAACTTACATTTGTGTCAATTAAAAAAAAAGTCTATATTGAGTCAATCTATGTATAATACTGAGATAAAAACGTAAAGTTAAATTAAAAAGAAGCTTTTAGATTTATCGTGACTAGCCTAGTCTCCGCTCGCTAGTGTGTTAGCTGTTAGCTTGGTAGCTCCAGTATTGATCAACCCTAGAAAAGAGTCCCTACATCAAAAAAAGTTAGAACCCTTTAGGCAGGATGAGCATGAGAATTGTGCTGAGCCACCTTATAGTGTGACCTGGCCCTTTAAAGTATTCTATACATGTTGTTCCCCACATGTCACTGTTATGTCACATAAGCCCTGCACCAACTGCTCAGTGCCAGCTGACAAAATGTAAATGGAAAGCACTGTCCTTGGATTCTTTCTCTCTTTTCCTAATTTCTTAAATGTTTCCTCTGATCACTCATTATTTTGTAATTTCTCAAGAGTGAACACAGAATCTCATTGCACAAAACTAATTTGTAGAAGATTCATAAACACATGGACATTCTTCTTTTAGCTTGTTACCATCCCTTAAGAGAAACACAAACAAAGAAATAATTTTAGGCATTGGTAATATCCATATTTGTTGCAGTCACAAACACATTAGCCCTACCCCCCAATGTCCCTCGGGCCATGATGCCCCTCATGACATATGGCTGACTGTGTGTGTGACCTCGAGAAAAACACATTGCCACAGAGATGGATCTTTTAACACGACAACAGTGCTTTGTTTCAGTATTTAGCTGAAAATGGAGGACACCTTGCCACACTTTTGATGTTGATGCTCATCAGTGATGTCTGACCTGCATCCAGGGTGTGTGTTATGTGGGTCTGCATTCAAATCCCTATGGGAGGCTGTAATGGGTTTGTCAGTGCCACACAGCGGAACAGAACCAACCAACCAACACAGTCAGGGAAAAAAACTGAGGCATTTATCTTGTCCCACTTCCTCATCATGTTTCTACTCGGACACAATTCCCCTGGTGGGTTCGTCACTACATTGACTTTGCAGCTGATGGGCAAATGAAATACTGAATGTGAGCTTTCCTTGTTAGTTTACCATTCAGTGTGGGGGGGGGGGGAGGTACCAATGCTTCCTGTATTGAGGTCATGATACCCTGGGACTTCTTGTTACTGATGTCAAGGAAACCAGCAGGACTAATCCATTAACGGCTATCCTCGGGAGCACAGATCAGGCCTGAACACATTGTCACCACATACTGTATCATTGGGATGTTTTGCTCTACAATACCAAAGGGAGCAATTTAAAGCCCTGTCTAAAATCTATTTGTATTCATTCAACAATAGAAACTTGATTAAGGAGGCGCAACAATTGGGTTATGAAGGACAGAGATTGGACCCAAATGCAAACAGATGATGAAGCAGCAGGATTAGTTTTTTTTTTTTTTTTAACCCTTACAGGCATAAAGGATTTTGAATGGTCTTTTGTTTGGGAAGGTTCCTAACTGAGTGAAATGACATTTAAGTGGCAGCCATGATAAGAGCTGGATTAAATGCTAAGGAAAGGTGCTTCAGTGCTCTCTTTCTTACAAGCGCTTTTACAGCAATGAGTTTGGGAGAGCCACAGAGATGTGGGAGGTTGTGAGGATAACAAAAACATTTCTATACTTGGCAGGGCATTGCTTTTCTACTTAGTTAAAGAGTACACTGAGTTTTTCTTGGTGGCAATTTTTCCCTAAAGAGACTCGTACTAACTATACAAAACGCCTCTTCCCTCGTAAATTGGCGATATGATTTTTGTTACCGAGGCTCTATTCCAAATGAAATACAACTTTTCTTTAAAACTCTTTTTACTTTTTGTATGTACTGTAGTTGCCCTTTATGAAGTTCATACTGTTGCATGCGGAAGGCATACAAATGAAACACACTAGGTCATGAACTTTGACCCAATTGCTCATATACATGTGTTGCAGTCAGTAGCGCAAAAGTTCAACGAGCATCTTTTTCTGCTCTCTCTGCATCTCAGTCGACATATTGTCTGCTGTGCAGGGGATTGTGGGTCAGAAACGCCAGAATATGAAGCTGTCTTTCTTTTTGCAAAAGGCCACCAGAGGCAGTAAGACATCCTGGTATTTTTAGCATAATGTACATCTAATATAATCTATTTGGACATACAAAATATTCTTCTCGCTTACTAAATAGGATGATAGAATGTGAATTGGAATGCACCCCTTGATACGTGTATAGGCTCTTCACTACCTCCTAGTAATCCCCTGTCTCACCCTGAGGTGTTTTGTTCTTAATTGTTTCTTTAATGCAGTTAATCTCGCAAAAGCACACGCACAAAGATGGGGCACACACACACACACACACACACACATTCACACAAGTATGACTCATGCACCGCATCAATGTGACGTGCAGCCCACTCTCACTAGCGCTGCCTTTTTGGATCAAACTAGATTGTGAGAGCATTAAGGCAGTAAGAGCTCCTGCTGACAAACAGGTAAACAAATCGTTTACTGTGTGTCTGTCCCTAGAGGACCCAGGAGAGGAAATATCAAATTAGATCATTCTGTTGTTGCCTCCCTCTCCACTTTATTGCATACTTTTCACCACTGTAGATTTGGCGTGTGTTTTGAGGGCCAAAAAGTCTGTGTGTGTGTGTGTGTGTGTGTGTGTGTGTGTGTGTGTGTGTGTGTGTGTGTGTGTGTGTGTGTGTGTGTGTGTGTGTGTGTGTGTGTGTGTGTGTGTGTGTGTGTGTGTGTGTGTGTGTGTGTGTGTGTGTGTGTGTGTGTGTGTGTGTGTGTGTGTGTGTGTGTGTGTGTGTGTGTGTGTGTGTGTGTGTGTGTGTGTGTCTTTTACTTTTGTGCAAACTTGACTCGTTTAAACTGTGATTGTTCGCTGTGTGTCTTACAGCTACCGTCATTTTAAACGAGCTAAATTGGACGGAGGCCTTGGAGGACGTATTCCGGAAAAACAGAGAGGAAGATCCTGCACTCCTCTGGCAGGTGTTTGGCTCTGCAACCGGATTGGCTCGATACTTCCCAGGTGAGCAGACAAGCAGCCAATGAGGTTAATCCAATAGCATGCTGACCTTTCTGTGGTCAGTGATGGGACAAATACAAATCCCCTAAAAGGGAAATTTCAGCATACATGTATTTCAGAAAGATGCACGCAAAAACGTGTAGCTGATTTTCACACCATTCTTTCTTGTGACGTTTGGCTGAGAGGCAAATAATTCATGAATCTCTTATTGAAAAGCTTATAGGTCAATATGGTCATGACCATCTTTCATAATGTTAGGTTTTAAAAGCATGCACCTCTTAACCTCCTGTTCTTTCTTGTGAAGCACTTCCGTGAAAGGTGCTATACTAAATAAACATATTATATTATTATTAAATGTCAGAAGAGTTCAATTATGAATTGTCTTCATAAGTGAACAATGTTATATCTCAGTGTTGTGCACATGTATCAAAAGAGATATGTGTTAATTAGTGAGCTGTCAAGTGCTGTTTTTGTTAACAGTTGGCCAAGGCTAGCTTTTTCACCCTGCCAACAGTATTCATATTAAGCTAAGCTAATAGCCTTCTGGTTTTAATTGGACACAAAAATCTACCTCTTCGCTAAAAAGCAAATGGCATATTTCAAATAATTATTTTAAGATATAAGAAATCCAACAAACATATTAATTAACCAGAAATCTTGGTTTTATATAAAGTAAACATACTTACCTTGGCCAATTTTATTCCTGTCATATCCCAGCATCCCCTTGGATAGACTCGAGCACTTCAGCCAATAAGATCGACCTCTACGATGTGCGCAGGCGACCGTGGTGAGTGTATTGTGGGATGTGCATTTTTGTTTTGTGTCTCTAATCGCATAATTGTCCGTCATTTCTCTACTGTTTGTCAAGGGCTGACATATATAGCATTCAATCTACCTGTGTAATTGTCATATTAAACGTTCATCTGCTAAAACTCTAATTGCATTAACATATTACACACAATAAGCTATCTGTACAAAAAAAACACACACACAGTTTAACAATCTCATCCAAGTCTCTGGCCAAAGCCAAAGCCACTTAAAGGTCCCATGACATGCTTTTCCGGTTATTACCCATCCCCTTGTGTGTTATGAAGGTTGTTCTGCATGTAAACGGTTTGCAGAGTCACAAACCCTCAAAGTACACCCTGTAGCGAGTAAAACTCTAACACAGAAAATACTTGTCTATGCTGCCCCAGAACGCCTCGTTGGAGATTTCTATTTTTTCATTTTTTTCTTCCTGAGTATGGTGACGTAACCATGCCCAGGTCCAAATGGACCAATCCGTGGAGCTCCTCACACACACACACTCACTCAGCCTTATCATTTCTCAGCCGCGGCTCCGTGGATCTCCACTCACAGTTCGCCACACACTCACGTGTGTGTGCTCAGGCTGAATGCTGCTGTGTCTCGCTGTCTCGCAGACCCCACGCAGCAGGAAACAACACCAGTAATCCAGCTCACAAAAGGCTACCAAAACAAAAGCTTCACTAGTGTCCTAAACATTGTTTTAAATCTGGATGGAAGCCATCAATACACAAGTTTTAACCATGTCATGGTGTCATGACATTTCACAAGCCCCGAAAGCCTCTTCGGCTATTGTGCTCTCGAGCTCTGAACAAAGTTGCACAACAGTTTGTTTGTTTATTTTCTAAAATATGAACAGCAATGTCATTAAAGATTACAAAGGTATGGTTGATTTACATCAAAATGATGTAGAGTGATATTTGTTTAGCTGAAAGAGTGATGAGAGTGCAATATGTACTGCCTCATCACTTTTTTAATGTGCTGAAGATTGTGTTCCTTAGTTTTGACAAAATAACTTCTTCATTATTATAATTGTTTGTGTGTTCCGCTGTATTCTACATTTGTGTTTAACATCCATGACCTTTACTGTGTGTTTTATTACTCACCAGGTATATTCAGGGGGCATCGTCACCTAAGGACATGCTGATCCTGGTGGATGCGTGAGTGATTCATCTACAGTCAGATTTTGTTCTTTTATTTTGTGCTCTGGCTCTGATGCTAATTCTCAGACGGTGCTGTACTCATGGCTGCCTCAGAACTCAAATGACAAACAAAAAGCAGTCAGTGTATCAGGCGACTTCATCATTTACAGTTGGTTCTTCCTGTGATGACTGATGAGTTACATTACATTACATTGCATTTAGCTGACGCTTTTATCCAAAGTGACTTACAATAAGTACATTCGACCAGGAGGACACAACCTTGAAGAAAACAGAATCATATAAGTACATCAGGCTTCATAGAGCCAAACATTTCAAGTGCTACTCAACTGGCTTTAGATAAGCCAGCCCTTTATTAGTATATAAGTGCTCTGTTAGCAGTTCTTTGTTAGTAACATTAACATTAAGAGTTAGAAGATATTTAGGGAGCATTCCAGAGCCATATCTGTAACGACAGCAGTTCAGTTTTAGAGAACTTAAGATCATTTCTAAGAAACAAACAATTTTACCTTTTTCAGATTTCCCAGAGTCCATTTCAAAACTGAAATAAGGGTTTTATTTCCCATATTTACCAAAGCCAAACATTGAAACCCCTTTCCAATTCAGGTTAAATAGAACTGCAAACCTACCAACAATGAACATAACATATTTTACATCAATTCCACCAATTTGTGTGTAAAAAGAAGTGTACTTAAGGATAAGGAATTCAATATTCTATGTTGTATTTTAGTCAATGTAATGCTCTGAAAATAGTCAAACCAATAAGTAATTAATATTTTTAATTATTCACCACGACCAATATCACTTAATTTTTCTGAATATGTGTTGCTTGTTTCATTTTAAAAGACACTATAAATGAGTTTCAGGGCTAAATGACAAGCAATATTAGAAAAAATAAATGTTGCCGACATTTGCAGCTCTTATTAAAGCTCTGGAAGTTGTCATCCAGGGGATTTATGAGGCTTATTGGATATTAAAAGCTGCCTCCGTTAAAATAACATCTCGTTCCTGTTTCTGTCCCTATGCCTTTATGTGCAAGAACAAATTAAGTTGCATTTTACAGATCCATTGGTGCATGGTCCCCATCTTTTTAGCAATAATATATAGAATATTATTAAAGGAGCCTTCTCTTAATAATGAAGTGATATTTGACATGTTATGCTAGTATTCACAATTTGTGTGCACGTCATTAGCCGATAAATGGCGATGGCACTTAACTCATGTCATTAACGCAGATTACCTATGATAGCATTTTTGTTAACCTGTTAAACCTGTTATGTGTCTCAGGGCTTCTTAACATTTAACAACCTAATAATGTGTCATACCCACTTAACGGGAAGAAACTCAGCTAACTGACGATATGAACAATTTTTTAGCTAAACAAAACACAACTCTAACACCAAGCCTCTGAATTTAGCACTAGCACTAAGTGAAAAAATGCTAACGCACTTAGTGAATACCTCACGGTAGAAATACTTTATTACTTATCAGATCTGCAGAAACAAGATATCAGATTAAAGCTGAGATTCCACAGATTCTAGAGGTATAAGTATCATCACTGAAAAACTCAGGGCATAGAAGGCAAACCCAGACAACACTCAACGTAGCTTTACGGGACCAAAATGGAAAATAAGTCTTACCTTTGCTGTTTTCTGATCAAAAGTTGTGTTCAATGGCATTAAAACGCATTAAAATGTCTCTGTGTCACTTTGAAATGATTACTGATAATCCATCGTCATATTTATGGCAAAAAGCGTAGTTTTCAGTTTTCAGAGCGTAACATAGCTTTCGGTTTGGGCAAGCTGCATGCGCATCACTCTCACTCCACAATGGTAACGTTTATGTGGATTTAAGAACTTCCCCTTCGATTTTATTGGCTCTAACCGTTCAAAAGAGGTGTCAATCATCAAAATCGACGAGGGGGGCCAGAGATATGGCAAATCCACCAAAATGACCCCAGAAGTGTTTTTGCTAAACCTCTCTAAAAAGGTCAAATTTCACTTGTTTTGCATCAATCTTGATACAGAGTACTTATTATATGTTATAGTTTGGATTACTAAAGGTTTTTGTCTACTATCCCATCATTCAAGGGTGGTTTTTACTATACTGTAAGTAATGTGTTTTTTTTTGGACGGACACTATAATTTACATTGTTTTACTATGTTCAATCTGAATTTACTTTAAAATAAAAAACATTCTATATTGATTCAGACTTTTCTACATCCAACTCACAGGTTTATCATTGCTTTGAGAAAAAATATTATTAATTTACCCCTTTTTAGAAGTGAAGATATAGTAATCTTTTCTGGGAATGTCATTTTTGAGCCTGAGACCTGAAAAACAGGCTCCGGACTTAACAGGTTGATGTAATAAATGTTCCCATATCTAGCCTGCTTATTAATGGAAGAAACTTGCAGTCACGAGGTCCCTGCCTTTAACGCGTGAATAGTTTATTTTCCTCTACTTGTGCAGAAGGCTTTACAGATGGCAATGTCAGTTGTTCAGTCTGTTCAACTTTGTGGCACATAGTAAGATATCTCGCCAACTTATTGCTATTTTTTTAATATTCATGTTTTAGATACCCAGTGAAATCAGGTTCAGTTGTCTTGTACACAAAATCAAAAGGCAAATTAACAGATGGTAATAGTCTTTCTTTAAAAAAATCGACTTAATGTTAATATATCCATCTATCCATGTTCTTATCTAGCTGTGCTTACAAAAGAATAGAGAGAACCAGATGAAAAGTGTTTTTATACGTACTATGGTAAAAAAACGTGTGGATAAAACACAGATCATCTTTGTTCCATACTACAGGAGTGGCAGTGTATCTGGTCTCACCCTCATACTCATCAAAACGTCCGTCACCAAGATGCTGGAGACCCTTTCTGACGATGACTACGTGAACGTGGTCTACGTGAGTATTTTGCTATAAAAATACTTGCCTTTGTATCTCTTTAAGTAACTATTTTTCTTTTTCATAGTCCTTTCTATGAAGTTCTTATGATACTTTATATGTATTGAAATTCCAGGTTGCTGAATGTTAATGTGGACGTATGTTTGGCTTGGCTGTTTGAGTAGCTTTACTCCAGCGTTTTGAGTCATTGGTTTAAACATGGCAGTGACCTTTTGAGTGACTTAATGTACCGCACATGGATGGATTGTTATTATGGCTTGGCAGGGATGCATGCATGCGTGTTTGCTCATTTGTGTCACTCTAAGTATCTTTGTGTACAGTATATATGGCCTATTTATGTATAGTCGATGAGTGTTAGTGTGCATGTGTGTCTATGTATGAGTCAAGAACATCAGAGCCGAATCCATATATGTGTGCCGAATAGAGCGCACATATGACGCAGCTGGAGCAAACCCTGAAATGCCACAAGATAAGTCTGATAAATGAACGTGGGCTGTATTTGTGACCCATATTTGAATCAGTGGCATGAAATGGAAAAAGACCCCTGTAGAAATCTCAGGCATAGACAGCTATATGCCATACATTTTTGCATACATTCACAGTAAATGTTTATTCAGTATGATAGCTGTCTAACATAAGTTAAATTCATTTCTCACTTATTCTGACAATTTACTTAACCCCAAATAAAAGAACCCAATAAAAAGAGTTGTTAAATAATAGTGAAGTCACGTTGTAATAACAATAACTCTCGAGTTTTATTTTTGAGTTGAGCCAAAAGCCACTGTGTCAAGTGTCCTACTTGGGTTGCCGTCCGGAGTTGTCCAATATGGCGGACCATCTCGCACATGCGCAGTACCGATCGGGCAGGGGGACAGATCGGGTAGTGACAGTGACACCGGTCTCTATCTGACCGGTCTCAACGCTGTGTGTGTCCGCCAGGAAACACGCTGTTTACAAGTAGTTCCAGCAAACATCCACTGACAACCTCATATGTTTTTAACTTAGGATCACCTGTGTTTAGTCTAGAAAAAGGTAAATGTGTGCATTTTATTATAAAGTTGTGTATATTTACAGACTGTTGCAACAACTAAGAAGCGTATAAACATCAGGTTTCAAACCTAAGAGTTTTACAAAAAAGTAACACAATTAAAGATGTTTGGAGTTTTATTTGCATTTACATTTTTTGTCAAAGAGATGCTGATTTGAAACCGTTGTTACATACAGTTACGGCATTTCCTGTTTCTGCCGGAGAGAGGGGAGGCCGTCCCAAAGCTTGCCGCTGTATTTATACCCTTAACCCTTAATGGAGGGAACTTCATTCAGCTACGAGTGTGGCTACAGATGGAGTTCACTCCGTTACGGAGGGGTAGGGTCGAGGGGGTGATTTGGGATTGGCCCTTAGGCTGCAGTCGAAGAATCCAAAAATCAGCTCCTAAATTCGAACCATATCTCCTATTTCTTGACCTCTGAGTGAAACGTCACGGGGTTAAGGGATAGTGGATAGGAGAATTCAAAAGGACTTAGGAGAAGAGACTGCGGTACTTTAGAGAATCCGAATGCACTTTCACTATCCGACGTGTTTATGATGCGCCAGCGGACGTCATAAATGTACGTCTGCTGCTGTGGGGAAACTATGGAAACTACAGTTTTCTATACAGCGGACTACAACATGGATGTTTAATAAGAACGAGGGACTACTGTAAACTCATCTAGAGACTCTTCACCGTGCTCTGATGCTGTTGCTTTATGCTTTATGAACGTGGACAACAGAGAAACATATTCTTCATGACCAAAGTTGGAATTTAAATAAAAAAGGAAAGTGAAACTTATGCTCGGCACCCTCTCCCTCCGGTCCACATTAATACAAATGATCCCAATACGTATGATTGTATGAAAAGATCTTAAAATAAATACAAAAGTATTTATTATAAACGTTAGTCCTTAACGCTTATCTTTCTTACAGTGCAGATGCTTTTCTGCTTGCTCTTGCCTCTGCTTACTTTTTATGCTGATTTTCCTATTCTTATTCTCTCAAAACTTCGAACAGCGGCTCCTGGACATGAACCTATCACTGGGACAGTTCATCTTCGTAAATAGACGGAGGGTTTCAGCCATATTTCAAAAAAATTACGACGACCTCAGTCTTACAGTAGCGTGGCCTAGCAACAGCTAAAGCCTGGTAGGCTACTGCATGCTATTTAGCTTAAGCTAGTTGGTAGCAAAATGCCTCTGTTCTCTACAGATGACTTCCACAAACTTATACAGAAGATGGCTGTGTTGGAAATGAAAATGCAACGGTTGGAAGTTAACGTGGAAGTGAATGGACTATGTCGTGGGAATGACACCACTTTACCAGTGTTGCAAAATAATGGAAAAGGGTATGCTAACTCACAGCTAGTTAGCAGCTACAATGATTCCAAGGAACAGGAGGGCTGTGTACTGGGTAATAAATCTACAAGTGGTAGTCCTCCCTGGAACTCTCTTTGTGCAAAGCCTAAGAGTAAATCATTTCCATGGGATTTGGGAGGACGGATAACAGGCAGAGCCCAGAGCTCTGAAATCTGTGATGCGACCGGCTGGCCTGCATTGTTATCACCCAGGAAGAGCGCCTCTTCAACCCCTAAACAGCCGTAGACAGCTGCTAAAGGGAGAACTACAAAAAATCCTCCTAAACCACCAAGTGTGCCAATCCAGAACAGATACGCTCCGCTGACCGAGAGCCGGAGATCTCTTTCTGATGACCTGGATAACCTGTCACACAGCAGGGTAAGGACCAATAGCTACTCCAAAAGTAAAAGGCTAGAGGGAAAGCTAACGACTGGGCCTGAAACTCTGATTGTGGGTGACTCTGCTGTAAGAGATGTAAAAGGTCTGTGTAGTAAGAACAACACCAAAGTACTCTGTTTTCCAAAGGATATGGTCACTGACTTGGCTGAGAAGATCCTGCATATTGGGGCTGAACATCCGACTGTGAAGAATGTGGTACTGCACATTGGAACACATGGTCAGAAGTGCTGAAAGAAGACTTTAAATGTTTGTTGGAAACTGTCAGCTCTCTAAATGCAGATGTTTTCTTCAGTGGCCCTCTACCGCCAGTCAGAAGAGGAGTGGAGAGATTCAGCAGATTGTTTGCACTGCACACCTTACAGCAGAGTCACCCACAATCAGAGTTTCAGGCCCAGTCGTTAGCTTTCCCTCTAGCCTTTTACTTTTGGAGTAGCTATTGGTCCTTACCCTGCTGTGTGAAGAGGACAGGTTATCCAGGTCATCAGAAAGAGATCTCCGGCTCTCGGTCAGCGGAGCGTATCTGGCTTTCAACTGTCTGTACTGACCATTCTGTCCATTTTATTGACAATTTTAACTTTTTCTGGGACCGCAGACATCTTTTCAAGGCAAATGGAATTTGCCTGAACAAGTCAGGAGTGAAATTGTTTATCTCTAACATATTCAACTGCCTGCGTCATCAATCTGTTCCCTCTGACAAGGACAAGCGGCAAGAGGAATCAAAACAGGAGAAAGACACAACACATCGCGCAGAAAACCCTGAAGAAGTATCACTGTACCCGCCTGAGGAATGTTCTGATTATGGGAGACCTATGACACAAATGGAGGAGTCTCCACTGCCCGTCACCCTCCCTGTCAACGCCTTTCAGGATACTCTTCATTCATCCACCAGCTCTCTCTACTCTCCGCTCACCCTTTCACCCTCGCCCACACCCCTGGAGTTTGATGACCGCATGAAGGCGACACGCAGGGTTGGCAGCATGTCCTTTACCCCCGCCCCTCAACGATGCCCACCAAAATCACCGAAGCAGAGATGCGCACCATCTCCCCTGCTTCATCACCATGCCTACCACAATCATCCAAACCAAAACAATACAAGGAAGATGGAAGCAGATTTCCAAACCCCCGTTTCTACAGTGTAGCCCTCCCCCTGCCCTCCTATGATGAGAGGAGCAGGGTGGTGGGTCCTCCCTCCCCTTCAAAGCCTGATAGGGATGTGTGTGTACAAAACTCTGCAAACTGATATCTGCTGGGTCCAGGCTCAAGGGCGTATGGCACTCTCAACTCTTTCCAGGACATGCCGGGGCCCTGCCTGCCTGTATCTATGTTGATAGGTAATAGATTAAGAGCGGTGAATCATCTTAGATACAGGAAGCGCTCAAACGTTTGTGTGAGTTTATTTAATTTAGCAGTGATTCCATGTCAGCCACAGCTTGTTACAAAAAACCTGACTGATAGTGTGTTTAACGGACTTAAACTAGCTTTATTAAATGTCAGGTCTTTGGCAGGAAAAACATTTTTAATCAATGATTTTATCACTGAGCACAATCTCGATGTCATGTTTTTAACAGAAACTTGGATTGAACAAAATAACAGTGCAGCTGTTCTTATCGAATCAACCCCTCCCAACTTTAGTTTTATGAGTCAGGAAAGAATGCATAAGAAAGGGGGTGGAGTTGCTTTTCTGTTCAATGATTCCCTTCAATGCAGGAAGACATCTTATGGGAACTTTGCTTCTTTTGAATATGTGGCCCTTCAGCTGAAATGCTCCTCTCGAGCTCTGTTATCCAGAATGCAGCGGCTCGCCTGGTCTTCAACCTTCCTAAATTCTCCCACACCACACCGCTCCTCCGCTCCCTCCACTGGCTTCCGATAACTGCTAGAATCCACTTCAAGACAATGGTACTTGCGTACCATGCTGCGAATGGATCTGGCCCTTCCTACATCCAGGACATGGTTAAACCGTACACCCCAGCACGTGCACTCTGATCTGCATCAACCAAACGGCTCGCTGCACCATCACTGCGAAGGGGACCCAAGTTCCCATCAGCAAAAACACGTGGGTTTGCTATCCTGGCTCCAAAATGGTGGAATGAGCTCCCCATTGACATCAGGACAGCAGAAAGCTTACACACCTTCCGGCGCAGACTGAAAACTCATCTCTTTCGACTCCACTTCGAGCGATAGAACTATTAACAAAGCACTTATATACTAATAAAGGGCTGGCTTATCTAAAGCCAGTTGAGTAGCACTTGAAATGTTTTTGCTCTATGAAGCCTGATGTACTTATATGATTCTGTTTTCTTCAAGTTTGTATTTTGTTGGTCGAACGCACTTATTGTAAGTCACTTTGGATAAACGCGTCAGCTAAATGCAATGTAATGTAATGTTATCTATAGACCACCAAAATACTGTGCAAGCTTTTTTGATGATTTTACCGAACTGCTGTCTATAGTGTGTATTGACTTTGACTGTCTAGTCATTGTTGGTGATTTTAACATCCATGTTGACAACCCCCAGGACAGAGGGGCTAAAGAACTGTTTTGTGTGCTTGATAGCAATGGACTGACTCATCATGTGACAGAGCCCTCGCACAATAAGGGGCACACTCTGGACTTAATTATCTCAAAGGGTCTGAATATCTCTAAGGTTGTGGTGACTGATGTTGCGCTCTCTGACCATTCCTGTGTTTTCTTTGAGAGCTCTATTTCTGTTCACACAAATGTTCAAAAAGAGGTAACCACAAAGCGATATTTAACTGAAAATACAAGGGAAATGTTTACTCAGAATTTTTCTTCCACACTTGCCCCTGCTAACATCTCAGTAAATGAGCTAGTAGATCATTTTAATTCAAACATTTTAAATGTTATAGATGCCATTGCTCCAACTAAGGTAAAGGAAGTGTCTGGCAAGAAAATATCTCCATGGAGAAAGGCCATGACCGTGAAAACAGAAAAAAGAGAATGTCAAAAGCTGAACGCAGGTGGCGAAAAACAAATCTCCAGGTTCACTTTGAAATCTATAAAGAGAGACTTGGCCTTTATAATTTGGAATTGAAAAATGCACGACAATCGTTCCTCTCTGACATCATTACCAAAAACAACGCACGTGCCTTGTTTGCTACCGTCGACAGACTAACTAACCCCCCAGTGTCAGTAGCCTCTGAATTTCTATCCACCAGGGCGTGCAATGATTTTGCCTCCTTCTTCACTGACAAAATTCATAAAATCAGACAAGCAGTCAGTGCCTCTGCATCAGGAATAGCAAATGTGTTGTCTCTGTGTCCACTTAACATCAATTCAGACATCATGACACAATTCCATCAGATTAATGATAAAAACCTAGAGGACATTATACAACTTCTGAAGTCCTCCTCCTGCTGCCTTGATATTATTCCAACAGGATTATTCAAAGATGTTTTGCCTTGCATGGCCTCAGATCTACTTCATATAGTAAACAAATCTCTTCACTCAGGTATTTTTCCACAGGCCCTGAAAACTGCAGTCATTAAACCGCTCTTAAAAAAGAATAATCTAGATGCTTCAGTAATGAACAATTACAGGCCCATATCAAACCTCCCATTTTTTTTTCTTTTAAATGTTTCTTTTATTAGCTTTTCTTTTTAATGACTGATTTTAAATGCCATTTTCTTAATGTCTTTCATTTTTTGTAAAGCACTTTGAATGCCTTGTGTTGAAAAGTGCTATATAAATAAACTTGCCTTGCCTTAACATCTATCACTGTGTACATCACCATTCAAACATATTTTAAAAGTTGAACAAACTCCACACAGCTCAGTAAAGACTGTGAAATGTTGACTTTATTTGATCATTTCAGTAAAAACTAACGTTCATATTTCTCTTTTTAATTATAATACTGATGAACGTTCAAAACAAAGCACTTTGGCAAGTTACCACATACGTTTTTAAATGCTTAATAAGCACTGTAACTTTCATGATATAATTTCTCCGTCATAATCGGTTGTTTCCGTGTACACCCGGCAAATGCTGCGGCTGCAAGGCATTGTGGGGCAGCATTCCTTTTGGTGGGGGAGGTCCAGTGGTTCCTAAGCTAAAGGAGGTTATAAAGGAAGTTTGAAACCTCCTTACATCTTCTAGAGAATTCGAACGGCACTTATCATGTCTGCCACTGAGGGACTTCCGGGTCATTTCACTCGGTTCCTAGGCTAAATGGACTATTCGACTGCAGCCTTACTGTTCAGAAAAGATGGTGGTGTTCTTCTCATAGGGTAGGTCCCACACATAAAAGCGTATTTTCTTACAAAATGTTACATCAGAAAACAACATTTCTTAAATCAATATATTTGTTTCTCATAAAAAAAAACCTGTATATACCTCTAGCAGACAGGTGGTTTGTCTGGCTGCAATCCTCAACTCCACCAATAATGCCCAATTTGCCAACTTTTAAAAACGATATACATTTATATGAAATATCTCACTTGAGTTGCTTGCATCTTTGGCATACTGTGTACGTGCTTATTAGGATACACTGGCACTATTCTTATTTGCAACCCATGTTCTTAATGGGAGTGAATATTAATGCACTTTTCAGTTGGCTTTCTAAAGTTAATTACATATCCTTTACTTCCTCTAATAAATGGTTTATGTTTGTGTTTGGAATATTCAATTTAGCTAAGTGAAAGGGCTTCAAGTTAATGAAATAAGGCAGCAATGTAATACGTTTATTGATTGCCATAAGCTCAGTTCTTCCACAATAATGTTGAAGCTTTTTGAATGTAAAATCTGTTATAACCCTTCATAATAAAATAGTAAACTTAATTAATGATTTCAGCCTTAATCCCTTCCTGAGGATATAACCTTTAACTGTTTGTATAGTGAATTCAAATGTAATGAATTAAAAGGGTTATCTGTAGGTCAATATATCTTAATGACCCTTACTGTATATGAGGATGTTGTGCTGAGGTGACACACAAAAACCAGAGAAAGCTAAAAACAATTCCATACAACTCTTTGTGTATGCATCGAAATGTATGCTGTTACAATGGAGAACAATTATCCTGACCATTTGAGAGGTTTAGTATAAGAACACAGATATGAATAGCACACATACAGACAATGCTGTCCTGCTGAACATGTATCACTTTATCTAGCATATTTTAAGATGTGTACTATAAGGCAGATGAAGTTCAAACACACCATATGGGTGGGTGTGTGTAGGTGTACATATTTTTTAAAGAAAATGTCTTGGCAGTATTTGTCCCGTAACTTTGGCTAACATGTTGGAAACAGTCATGAGTGTATAAAGAGAAAAAGCAAAACAATTAACAGTAATTGTTTGAAAGTTTATCCTTAGCTTGTAGAAGCTGGCTAATGGGTTTATTGTCATCTTATATAATGGTGCTATAATCATTACAAGTACAATGAACATTCCATCTTGCTTAAGTGAATAACTTTTCTGTTTCTGCATCTAGAATATTTGGGCTACTTTGCCCGAATAACACTAAGTATAACTTTAACTATGTTATAGTGCTGGCTGTCTTTCAGAAGCTAAAAGTCACCTCGAAAATGTCTTTCCTTGTAGCTCCTTATTTCATTGTACTCAGAGAATACACAGTTGAATCTTTTACAAGTGCCATAATTCACTATAGACTTAGACAAGCAGAAAGCTATATGTAACCAGCCGGGCAATCCAAGTAAAAGGTAATATGGTAAAAGTATTTGAGATAAATGATGAGCATCTGCAGATATTTTACAATATCTGTTGCTAGAAATAACTGAAGTACTGTAAACAAAAAAAAAAAGAAGCAGTATCTGTGCATCTGGTGTGTATGTAGTTGTTTGAAAGTGTGTATTAGTGTGTGTGTTTTGCAAATCATCATGATTTGAAAGCTGCAGTCAAGGCCAAGACAGATGTTGGGTATTAATGAGCCATGAGTCCTCTATAGATGCTGTGAGTGCATGTGTTTGCCGTGTGTGTCCCCACTACGCTCTGATACAAGAATGTGTGTCACCTCATATCCCCACTATGCCACAAGTTCAAGTGTGTTTGTATTTGTGCATGACATTATAAGGTTCCATCTGCTCCTCCACATTAACAATTCACAAATACTAAACTGCGGACACTTAACTTGTAGAGATGTGTAAATATATTTTTAACCGGTCACATTAATGTTTGTCTCTACAGCGTAATTCCTCAATAATCAAAATGTATGTATTTTTACTTCCTTATGCCACTGTTTTCACATCCCTACCTGCTCTCCTGCCAATCCTTCCTTCTGCTCCTTTAGATCCCTTCGGTCAGTGCAGACTTTTGATTAAAACTGATTTAATTTCACACATGACACCATTTTCCAAAGCCAAGAAGCGTTATTGAAGCAGCTCACTCTATAACATGTGTGTCAATACTCTATGGTCAATACATTCTGTCGATAATTACATACTTTTTTTTAAATATAATGGAATCAATGTAATCTCTCTCTTAAAAAAAACCTCAATCCGATAAATTTAAGGGACACCGCATGCCTTTGTTACGAAAGGGAAAACAGGCCACATATTTAACAGGAAATATGTGCAAGTGCCTTCCCTCCACTTCCCGTCATCCCTCCTTCCCTCTTCCCTCCAGTTCAATGACAAGGCAACGTATGCATCGTGCTTTGAGAACCTGGTGCAGGCCAACGTGCGCAACAAGAGGGTGCTGAAAGATGCCGTGATGGACATCGTAGCCAAGGGAATCACCAACTACAGGGGCGGCTTCGAGCTGGCCTTCGAGCAGCTCGCACAGGTAAAGTGTGGGCGTGGGCGGGCATGTTGGAAATGATGTGTGGTTAGCATCAGAATCAGAATAACTTTATTCGTCCCACAGATGCACATTGTTACAGAAAGTAAAGAGCTAAAGATCGATTCATGCTAATTAAGAATCATGCATATAATATTAAAGGTAAAAGTAGAGATTACACAATTTACAAACTACACATCCAGTACCAGTACAATTATTGGAAACAATATATGTGTAGCATGTGTAAAGTTATAAAATATTAGCCAGATGATAGACTTAAAGGTGGTTATTTACAGATGTATTAATTTATTAGACAAGTTGATTTGTCTAACTAATCTTAGCTAACATTAAGCTGTCTTTGGCTCTTTTCTGCCGTAACAATTGTCCCCTCTGTGGGACTAATAAAGGGATTCTGATTCTGAGGGACAGCCACCAGTAGTAGGATATGAAGCGGTGTATGTATATTGCAAATACGTAGTATTGCACAACAGTTGTTATAGTCTTTGTTTGTATGTGTGTGGGGGTCTACCAGGGGCCATCGGTGGTTGTAATGTAGACCATAAGGGAGTAGGAGTACATGTTCAGTGGGTGGTGGTAGGAACAGTATGTTTGGGTGGCTCTGTCAATCTGTTGTTTGATTATTGTATCCAATCATTTCCCTTGGAGTTTGAAAACCAACTCAAAGGCTTGATTAAACCCTTCGAAATCTAATCAAATTTGTTCATTTAATTTAACACTTGCATTCAATTATGAAAATAATGAAGGAAAATAAGACTCAACCCTGGTGGTGTTCTAATAAAGAGTGAGTATATGTCGACCTCTTGTGGTCGTTTCGTGCATTACAGAATGTTTGAATATAGACAGATACATTATTTATCCCAAGTTGAGAAATGATTTTGTCACAGCTGCATTTTGAATAGAATAACATGCAAATAAAATAAAGATAAACATTACAAAATTAAAACTATAAATGTTCTCAATCAAAAATACCTTTATTCAAAGGAGTATCTAAACATTATAAATTATACAAAATAAATTGAATACTTTTTAATATACTAATTTGCTAAACATTTACAGTACACATAGCTGTGTAAAAGCTAATGTTTCCCTGCCATCTTCTGTACTTGCATAAAAAAGAATCAGCCTTGAAGTCTTCTTGCAATTACATCTTCAACCTGCTCATAATTATTAAAGTATGTGTTGTTATTCAATATATTTATGTCTACTTGGTTAAATAGTGCTTGAAATGCCAACATGTTGCCTTTGTATCCCCTAGACGAATGTGTCAAGGGCAAACTGTAACAAGATTATCATGCTGTTCACTGACGGAGGAGAAGAGAGGGCAGAGGAGATCTTTAAAAAATACAACCCCAAGCAAGCGGTAAGACTGTAAAACACAAGATGTTTAGAAAGTACAATATAGCAGACTTTGCTTTTGATCATATTCAGTGTTTTATGTTTGTTCTTCTCCTCCCAGGTGCGCATCTTTACATTTTCAGTAGGTCAACACAACTATGACAAAGGACCAATACAGTGGATGGCCTGCGCTAATAAAGGTATTTAACATGCATCACATTTCTGAATTGATGAATGGTCTCACTAAAGTCTGCAAATGGCAAATACATTGTTTATCTGAGTTTTTCTTGTAGATTTATGACTTCATAATCTGTTCATTTTTATTGTTAATGTACCACTTTAATCGCAGAGAATATCAACATTTTTTACTTGCAACTTTGTTTTTTTTTAACCTAAAATGGCCTTTGTATGCCTTTTTCAGAATTGCCCTTGAATTTAATTTCAAAGTTTATTTTTAGTCCACCTTAAATTAGAGATTGCTGCTTGCTTTTCAGTACAATTCCTATTTTCATTACGTACATTGCCCACCCCAGAATAGTACTACTAGATACTAGATATTTATGATTATAGTCTCTTGCTAAATACATAAGATGTGCTCAATTGATCTGGTAAATTAAGCCGTTTTATCATCAGGGAATGTCCTCCAAATGCAGCTAATGTTTTTATTGTTTGAATAAAGGTTTTGTCTATTTCTCAGGGTACTACTATGAGATCCCATCTATAGGAGCAATCCGGATCAACACCCAGGTAAACTACAACACTTCAATAAATACCTGTGTGTCAACAAATGGCTGCTACTTCACTTATCTCTCTCACCCTGCTTTACTTAACCAGTTGTGTGTTATGCCCTCTTGTGGTGGAATGACTGATGTGCACATAGTACATTATAACTGTAGTACTCATCTTTCTCTGCAGGAGTATCTGGATGTGTTAGGCAGGCCCATGGTGAAGGCTGAAAGGAAAGCCAAGCAGGTTCAGTGGACCAACGTCTACCTAGATGCTTTGGTAAGTCCGTATTATAACAGAGATAAAATGCATGTTGTTACAGAATAAGCTTTGAGAAAAACAGTCGGAAAACAAAGTGACATTTGTGGTCAAATGTGGAGCTCATCAAGAATAAGCATGCAATCTGTTTTCTGTTTGATGAAGGATTCCAGATCCTTTGGTAAGTCCGTATTTTATCAGAGGTAAAATGCATGTTATTACAAAATAAGCTTTGAGAAAACAGTAGGAAAACAAAGTGACATTTGTGCCCAAATGTGGAGCTCATCAAGAATAAGCATGATCTCTGTTTTCTATCTGATGAAGGATTCCAGATAAGTATTGACATCTTCTGTTTGTCATCGCAGTAAACACATCTTCAACTCCAGGCGTGTTTGTGAAAGGGCAGATTCACTTTATTTCAAAAATGCTCAACCGATCAGTTTCTTGTGGTGCTTAAGCTTCTGTCAAGACTAACTTTGTAGATAAGAAAGCAGTCTGGTAAACTGAGCCAAACGGTTTGGATATTGTCATTCATTTCACTGATAAGACGCTTTCAAAGTGTGTGACTGTATTGACCTCGTCACCACCAGAAATATGTCTGTTTTTTGTTACGGTAAACATATTTTTTTAAAGTTCGAGTTGCTTTTTGTCTCATTCACAAATAGATAACACATTATGTGGTATTTTGTGAATGTATGCCATAAATGTGAAGGATTTGCCTTTAATGTTTATTCCATATGTTATGTGTTTTATCTTCCAGGAACTCGGCCTGGTGATTACTGGAACTATGCCAGTCTTCAACAAAACCAACACAGGTTCAAAGGTAAACAAGAGACTGCTTTTGATCCTCATTTTGACTTATTTCCTATAGATTCTGGTTAACTAATTTATCTCGTTTTTGTTAGTACTGTTTTTCCTTAAAGATTTTTCTATAAAGACATTCTATTGTTACAAAGCATACTCAAAATAGGATAATAAATAGAACGATAAAATAATACATTAAATAAAAATAAAACTGATGAAATTAGATTTGTCACAGATGTAGAAATGATTTGTGTTTAAACCTCACCCATTTTACCCGTCTTTCTTCAATCATATCAGCTTAATATCTAAATCTCATGGTTTCCTTTTCATTTCCAAAACCCTTCCAGTGGTAGTCATTTCATTTATGGTCGTCTAAGCCAGTGCTTCTCAAAGTGTGGTCCGTGAGTATATTGGTAACATTTCACATTTGAAATTAATTTAAGTTTTCCGCACTCTCGCAGGACTATCTCCGTAATGGAGCAAGCTTAAGTTTCACTTTTAATTGCATGATATGGCCCAGCCAACACCTTCATCACACATGTTGCCACTTGTTAGTACCATTATCAGGCGATTTGTAATCTGTTCTAGAAAACGATGTGTTTTGGGATATTTGTGGAGTTAGGTGGTCCGCGAGTGTTTTTTTATTGGTTAAGTGGTCCTTGGTATGAAAACGTTTGAGAAACACTGGTCCAAGCTGATCCTTCTAAAATGATTGCTACTGGAATAAGCAGGAGTCTTTCTTCTTGATCTCTTTGTGAATATTGTTCTGATAGCTGTTCAAAAGAAACAATGGTGGATTCCGTATAATAAACATGCTCAATACCAGATTATTTTTTCTTGAATCACTCCACTAACTGACTGACTCAATTTCCTCCATCTGACATTTTGACACGGTGGGTGCATTTAAGTCTGCGGTTTACTCACACATAACCGACTAAAAATCAAACGTGCAACATGAATGGTCTATTTTCAATAATTGTTGTATACTTTACTTTTATCCTCCTCTTTCTTGTGGCTCTTCTTTATGTCCTTTGTTGATGCTGAGGTCCCTCGGAGCTCTCCCACGTGCCTCCACAGGAAGATCATCTAGCGTAGCAAAAATCAAAAGGAGATCAAACCCGCACATCAGAGAGACAAATGATCCAGTAGCTAAGTGTTTCAAGATGAGTTTACATGTCTACCTCGAGGGACTCGGGGTTACCTCCGCTCGGGGTTACCTCTGCTAAAACGAAGCCTGGAAATGCCTTGTCAGTGACTCATGGCGAAAGTAAAGCTTTTGGGAATGAGACTGTCCAGATTTCTTTTGCACCCCATTTCCTTGAAATCATTCAGAGTGCACAGAGGGACTTGACTTATCCAGAAAGAACAACAGGACTCTTACAGTGTCTTGTTTTAACCCTGACTTTCTCTCTGCTTTTCCCTTATGGTTTTTCTCTCAGAAATCTCAAAACCAGCTCATCTTGGGGGTAATGGCTATTGATGTCTCCCTAGAAGATATCAAGAAACTGACGCCTCGCTTTACTGTAAGAGCTATGTAAAAGAAACATACAGGAAACAGCCTTTTTAAACCGTAGATGTCATGGTTTTCACCTAAAACATGCATAACGTTCTCTCTAATTTCTTTTTTCCTGTAGTTTGGACCAAACGGCTACTACTTTGCCATTGACCCCAATGGATACGTGCTGCTCCACCCTAATCTCCAGCCACTGGTAGGAACACTTTACATTGTCTTTTTCTAGGGACCGTCTGGTTGCTTTGATAAAACAGAGTGATTTTATAATATACGTCGAACTGGTACAATACAACAGATTTCAGTGACAGTCAACTAGACTGAGAAAACATTTCTGTAATGTAATGTAATGTAAAGAAAGCATTTTGCACCTCTTAAAAAAAAAAAAAAAAATCCTATTACATAATAGGCCTACTTAGTTTCTAGCTTTAATAAAGTCTACAACATTCAGATAATTAATGTAGCAGCAAGAATGATTTTCTTTAATTAGATAAAGTGAGTAACATAGTTCAACCCAGTCTCACGGTATTTCGTGTTATAGTCACGACATTTAATCTATTGATTCGTGTTCACCAACACGATTTCCCCCTTTTTTTCGTATCACACAGAACGATTTTAAAAGCAATGTATTTCTATTGGTAGTAATATGTTTTGTGCCTGCAACACGTATTTTTGTCCATTCGAGTCTTGGAAGACTGGAAGCTGTGGGGTTCATAAAAACATCTTCTTACTCAATATCACGCCACGATTATTGAAATCGTATAGTGTCGGACTTTTTTTGTCGTCTGTGAGGAAAAGAAATGGGGCTCAGAGCCTCAGAATACTGAAATCTGTATTTTTTTTAATCTTTTTTTCCTTCTAATTTGTTATTCTTTTCTAAATAACACACTTTTATTTACTCACCAATAACACACAATTATCCTTGTTTTTATTTATTTGTTTAATTCCATAATCTCGGGCATTTTTGGCGTCCGTCAGGAACTGAATTTCAAAATTGCAGGTCTCCCTTGAAAAAGAGATCTATGATCTCAATGGGACCAATCTGGTTAAATAAAGGTTTGAAATGAAAAATGAAATGAAAAAATAAAAATAACCGGAAACAGACGTAGGCCTGTAAAGGACATTTCGAGCATCATCGAGTTTAGGATGGCCGAATACATTACTACACTACCCATAATCCCCAGCTATCGTTTAGGACTACAGTCCCCGTGATTAATCTTCAAGCTCTGGGATTGGATGTTGGAGTGGCAGTGCGCCAAGGTTACGCCGAGCGTCAAACAGTTCTTTGAAATGGAACGAAACCACGGCAGACTATCCAAAACTGGAATCGAACACCCCCCCAGAACTACACATGCTGGCTATTGTGTTTCGCAAAATGTTCTATGGGACGTCTCTACTGGGAACGTTTTAGTTTTTCCCACAATTAGAAGTTGCCAGTATTAAACACATTGGTGTTATCAAATGTAAAACATATAATTAATAAATGGGTGAAAATCGCTCGTGTCCATAATGGACAGCATTAATATATACCCACATGACAGCTCATTGTTACTTTGTAATTCTACTCCACGACAATACAGAGGTTAACCTGGTATTTTTACTCCACTACATTTATTGTAGTTACTTTGCAGATTCTGATTAATTATGTGAAATATAAACAACCCTTAATTCAGACTTTAGTTACACCTGAGTAAAATTCAGGGAAGGTGATTGTCAAGTGCCAACAATCAGGAGAGATATTTGATAATTGGTGCTTGAGAAGACTAAACATGTATCTGCAATTGACATGAATTGAAACGAGTAATAAAGTATATTCATTGCTCGTTATTCTCTACTAATAGTTAATTAAAGACATATAATGGCTATTTTGCACATCCCTTTCAAGATTTCTGTTACGAATGGGTGAAGCAGGTAGGACTCAAATGCAGAGTAACGAAAAGCGAGCTTTATTAAATAATAAAGCTGTGGCAAAAACAAGGCAGAATCCAAAATATCCAAAGCAGCACAAGGAACACAGACCGTGGAATAACATGGAGGGGAAACAGACAGAAAGCAGACAGGCAGGAAACGGGGGTGAACACTTAACACAATAAGACAGGAAACCCAAAGACAAGAAAAACACCAACACAGACAAAACTACAAACGTGACATAACCTGAGAATCGTGACAGAACCCCCCCCTCAAGGGACGGATCCCAGACGTCCCAAAAAAAAAAAATCCAGCAGGGTGGGTGGAGGGGGACCGGAGGGAGGACACATAACTAGGGCCAAGAAAGGGTGGGTGGAGGGGGTCTGGAGGACGGGTCTCGGGCGGACGGCCCGGGGGAAAGGCAGAGACCAAGGACGGGGTCTCGGGCGGAAGGCCCGGGGGGCAAGGCAAAGTTCAAAATGGGGCGAAGGCCACAGCGGGCAAACTCAGGGGGCCGAGCATGAGGGCAAAAGCAGCGGCAGGAAGAGTCAGGGGGCCGGGCCCGAGGACGAAGACCGCGGCACTCAGGGGGCCGGGCTCGAGGGAGAAGACCGGACAGCTCCGGAGGCCGGGCCACGGAAGAGGACCAGTAGTTGGCAGGACCCCCGGTGAGACAGGTGATGGTGGAGCCTCCAACGGAACAGGACAAGGGGTTGGCAGGACCCCCGGCAGGAGAGTAGTCGGCGGGACCTCCAACGGGACAGGACAAGGAGCTGGCAGGACCCCCGGCAGAAGAGCAGTCGGCGGGGCCTCCAACGGCACAGGACAAAGGGTTGGCAGGACCCCCGGCAGGAGAGCAGTCGGTGGGACCTCCAACGAGATGGGACAAGGAGCTGGCAGGACCCCCGGCAGGAGAGCAGACGGCGGGACCTCCAACGGGACGGGACAAAGGGTTGGCAGGACCCCCGGCAGGAGAGTAGTCGGCGGGGCCTCCAACGGCACAGGACATAGGATTGGCAGGACCCCCGGCAGGAGAGTAGACGGCGGGACCTCCAACGGGACAGACATACGATTGGTAGGACCCCCGGCAGAGGAGTAGTCGACGGGGCCTCCAACGGGACAGGACATGAAGTTGGCAGGACCCCCAGCGGAACCTCCAACGGACCAGGACATTGGGTAGGGACTTGAGACGTGACTCGAGAGGGGAACTAGAGACGGAACTCCAGAGGGGACTAGAGGAGAGACTAGAGGAGGAACTAGAGGAGGGAACTCGAGAGGGGACTTGAGAGGGGAACTAGAGAGGGGACTCGAGGAGGGACTAAAGGAGGGACCTCGAGAGGGAACTCGAGAGGGGACTGGAGAGGGGACTCGAGGAGTGACTAGAGGAGGGACTAGAGATGGGACTAGGGAATTGACTAGAGGCGGAACTTGAGTAGGGACTAGAGATGGAACTCGAGAGGTGACTCGAGAGGGGACTGGAGATGGGACTAGAGAAGGGACTAGAGAAGGGACTAGAGAAGGGACTAGGAAAGTGACCTGAGGAGGGACTAGGGAAGGGACTAGAGAAGGGACTATGGCAGCTGGGACCAGGACTGGGGCAGGAACCATGGCTGCTGGGGCCAGAACTGGGGCTGTAACCATGGTTGCTGAGGCCGGAACCAGGGCCGGAACCATGGCCGCTGGGACCAGAACTGGGGCCGGAGCCGATGGAGTACGGGCTGGAATCCTGGCCTTGCATCTTCCAGAGACCTTTTGGAGGCTCCGTGGACCTCCAAACGCCAGACGGGTTCCTGAGAAAAGGTCTGAGGTTGGAACTGGAGCCGCTGGAACCGGAACAGAGGCCTGGACCATGGCTGTGTGGGCCAGGTAATCCATGGATCCATGGCTGTGGAAACCGGAACTGAAGCCGGGATCATGGCTGTTGGAGCACGGGCTGGAATCCTGGCCCTGCGTCTCCTAGAGGCTTTTTGGAGACTCTGTGGACCTTCAACAGGACAGTAGTTGGATCCGAGGAAAGGGTTAGAAGCTTGTGCCAATTCCTCAGGGCTACTTGAAAAGGTTTGTAGCCACTCCGGCAACAAGCTCCTGAGCCAGGGCTTGCGAGCAACCTCCCGGCGTGCCTCCTTCAAAGCAGCCTCTTTACCCCGTCTAGATGAGGCGTTCTTCCAGGTGTAAAAAATGTACTCCAGAGAATACCCAAGACATTCCGCCTGTGGGGCCAAAACATTGAAATCTGCTGAGTCCAAATTTGGTCGGTTCATTCTGTTACGAATGGGTGAAGCAGGTAGGACTCAAATGCAGAGTAACGAAAAGCGAGCTTTATTAAATAATAAAGCTGTGGCAAAAACAAGGCAGAATCCAAAATATCCAAAGCAGCACAAGGAACACAGACCGTGGAATAACATGGAGGGGAAACAGACAGAAAGCAGACAGGCAGGAAACGGGGGTGAACACTTAACACAATAAGACAGGAAACCCAAAGACAAGAAAAACACCAACACAGACAAAACTACAAACGTGACATAACCTGAGAATCGTGACAATTTCAAGATTTTCTAAGGTTTATTGACATATCATATACACAACTACGGTGTAGTTATGCAATGAATGAAAAACTTGGGTCACAGGTTCCTCAACAGTGCATTACAAGACATCTATCAATATGTGTGTACCTCCACCATTAAACTGTCATATTCTGCACATTTCTTATTCTATCTACATACATAAGAGTATAATTAACGTGTATAATATCAGTTAAAATAAGTGCTTCAACATAGTTAACATAGCAAGAAAGCAATATATTAGACGTTAAGTACTTTGTCAGGCTTAATATTTATCTGTAGATACCCCCAAAGCTTTTTTATTATTTAAAAGAAGACCTTAATCTGTTATTTAATGTTTAAATAAAGGTTAATTCGTTTTTCTGTTTTGCACCTCCTCCTATTAATATCTTTGTACATCCAGCACTAAACTGTTTTATTGTAGAGATCACTTATAGTATCTTCTTTATTTTTTATATTCTATATTTCTATCATTGACCTTCTACTTTCCCCCTATGAAAGTATGTACTCTTAATATTTTTTTCATCAAATATAACACATAAAAACAATAATTCAATAACGTGCTTTAGCCACTAGGCGGTGCACACAAGGTACACACAGCCATAATAACCTTTTATTATTAGTGCAGGACACTTATGTATGTACAACATCTGAAGATGTGTAGTTTTATTCATGTTTTCACATAATTTTACAGCATATTGCTATATTTTTTCAGACTCAGTATTTACATTCTTATATTCAAAGAAAATCAGTAATATCTTTAAAAACTACAAGTCCTTTTATATCAGCTGTGCACCGTTATGGTGTAAATATAACCTATCTATGAATTAGATCAAATGTAAAAGTCAGCCGAATTAGTGTTGATACTGCAAGGAGACGTATTGTGTGAAGAGAAATTGAAGATGTTGTTTAATTGCTGATATATTTATGATCCACGTCAAGCATTCAGTTTCGGCGGCATTTCTTCCAGTTTGTCCAAAGGTCTTCTGATCAGGGCTCTATAAATAAAGAACTACGGCAGATATGTAATATTTAATGCAGCTGAACCATGTATTACAATGCCGTTATGTGATGACTTTCAAAGAGAAAAGCAAGAGCACTCGGAATTAAGTATTATTTATTTATTTTTTTAAATGTTTTTTGGATTTCATATCGCATAAACACCATATCCCAACGTGCATTGCGGCTAAAACATCCAATCAACGAGCTTAAAACCATAGCTGAGGATCTTGGGTAATCAGTTCAGTGGCTGTGTATCGCAATGATCCTCGAAATGTCCCTTACAGGCCTACGTCTGTTTCCGGTTATTTTTATTTTTAAATTCAGTTCCTGACGGATGCCAAAAAAGCCAGAGATTTTGGAATTAAACAAATAAATAAAAACAAGGATAATTGTGTGTTATTGCTGAGTAAATGACAGTGTGTTATTTAGAAAAGAATAACAAATTAGAAGGAAAAAAAGATTTAAAAAAGTACAGATTTCAGTATCCTGAGGCTCTGAGCCCCATTTCTTTTCCTCACAGACGACAAAAAAAGTCCGACATTATACGATTTAAAATAAAAACAATAATCGTGGCTTGATATTGAGTAAGGAGATGTTTTTATGAACCCCACAGCTTCCGGTCTTCCAAGACCCGACCGGACAAAAAGACGTGTTGCAGGCACGAAACATACTACCAATAGAAATACATTGCTTTTAAAATCGTTCTGTGTGACACGAAAAAAAAAGGGGGAAATCGTGGTGGTGAACACGAATCAATAGATTAAATGTGGTGACTATAACACGAAATGCCGTGAGACTGGGTTGCATACAAGCGGAAAACTCTGGGGAAGAGCCGGGACGCCAATACGGAAGTGCCACACACTGCAGTTCATATATTGGCCGATAGGGACTGACTGCAGAAAGGAGCAATTTCCATAGACCCCCATGTTAAAATGCCCAACTTTACAGCATAAAAATGTTTCTACCTATATACAGTCTATGGTTGCATAGTTAGATCTGTTTCCCACCTTTGCTGTTGTTTGCACTGTTAGCACCATTAGCATGTAGCCTAATTGTTGTTAGCCATTTGGAGGCAATCCCACGATCAAAGATACTCGCTGAATTTCCTATGTAGCTTCTTTAACAACCCAGTAGGATACTGTGTAACACAATTATTAAGTGTAGTGTTGTAAAATTCTTTTTTTTTAATGCATAGCAGCTATGATTTTAAGCATTAACCTGATGTTAGCATAGCATATGCAGAGACAATGTTAGCCTTAATTACCTCACTGATTTTGTTTGTGTTATTTGGCTGACTTATCCTTTCGTGTTCTAAAATGTCCCAATCATGTGTGTCTCGGGTAATGTTTTTTAAACATAGCAATATGTTTCTCATTGACCTTCCAGAGTCGTGCTCTTCTTGTAAATTCCACATGCACATATTGGCCACAGATGAAAACAACCATAGAATTAAAATGATTAAGACTTTCAAAAGTCTGTGTCCTCAACAAATCAATGTGTCTATAATTAGTTTAGTCATAACCAACCGACTATAAATTATTGAACCACATACTAATTGCCTGCATTTTTTTATGTAGACTGCCAAGTTTCATGAACCTGTTACACTGGACTTCCTGGATGCAGAGCTGGAGAATGACATCAAAGTGGAGGTTTGGAGAATAGTTTGATTAGACTAACGATTCCATGACCTCAATCAGAAACAATAGCAGTGTAATTTCTGCATTTAGTCTGATTGTCTTTTCTTAACCTTTTTAAATTGGTTGATTTATTTACGTTTGAGAATTTGTTCAACAGATAAGGAAGAAAATGATAGACGGCAACACAGGGAGTCACACAATATCAACATTGGTGAAATCCCAAGATGAGGTAATATCGTATTCAAAGGCTTATTGGATTCCATGACGATTATAAACATATTTGCTCAGAAAATGTTGTGTGTACTGACCAAACTTTTCTTAAAGCGCTACATCGACGCGAGTCAGAGGACTTACACCTTTGCCCCAGTGAAGGGCACAGATTACAGGTAAATATCACATGTTAAGTATTAAGTGATAAATCCTTTGCATGTGTTAACTTGTTTTTTTACCAAACTTCAGTCCGGAAGAGAGAAACTCCAAAATGTTTGTCATCATTTCTTAAATGTATTTAGTTCTGTTTGGGATTATTATGAATTTCTTCTCAAAACAAAAAGGAGAACCTGCAATGTTTTTATTGTATGTCTTTGCATGTCAATTTTTTGGCTCAGCATGATTATGTGCATGGATTTAAAGTCTCAGACAAAGATATGCTTATTTGATGTAACAACATATGGATTTTCAAAATGAATGCAAATGCTAAAATAAGAAAAACCCTGGTCAAATTGCAAAAAAGTTGCAGAACAAATCTGAAAGTCTAGAAAAGTTTCCTGTAGTGATGTTTGTGTGTGTGTCCCCTTTCAGCCTGGCCCTGGTGCTTCCTAACCACAGTTTGCATTACATTCGGGCCAACATCGGCGACACCATCACCCAGGCAAAATGTGAGTGCCATCTAGATCAGTTGCTTCTGCCTTTCTCAGTTTTTCCACTCAGTAACATTTACCTTCTTTATAACAGACTGTAAACTAATGTGGCTCGTTAGAAAACGACTGCAAATGCTTCTCAGGGACATAATTGCCTTCCATATAAGGCTGAAAAATGCTTATGGTTCCTATCCATCACTTATGGCGCCCCATGCACTAACATATACACATCTACACCTAGCCTGCATGCCCTCTTGTGTCGCTATGGCAACACACATCCTGGGTTGTGCTAAGCTTTTGTCCCCAGACAGCGAGTTGAGTGGCTCCAGTGTCGCCTTTCACACATTTAGCACTCATCGATTCATTTAATGCTAAGTACCTCACTAAATATGTTAGTCTGTGTGTTTTCAAGTGGCTGTACTGTATGCGTGTGTGTCTATACTTAAGTCTTTTGTGGATCAGAGGTTACATATGTGTGGTGTTGTCGTCTCGTGTCTCTTTTTAAACCCCGTCTGTTCCCAGTAGTAAAAGTTGTCAATGACTCATAGAGTTACTCAAAGCTACATTTTATAGTTTGTATGCAAGTGTGTATGCGAGTGTGTGCGGTTAGTGCCGACAGTCTCTCTGACCTTATGTTTTCTGGTTTTAATTATGGTTTTAGTGACTTTTTAGTGCTCAAAAGAATTAATTTACACAAAACTTAACCTCATTTATTTTTTTGTTAATAAAAAGCAAAGAAATTGTAAATTTACAAAATGGACCAGGGATGCTATACATTTAAATGAAGAAAATAAAATGTAATGAAAGTAGTGATCCTAATTTTTTCTTGCAAAGAATGTAGTATGGAACCATGCATCTTATTTTTGCTGCAGTTTTGTAAAATAAGCCTTTATCCCAACCTGAAAACATGTGGATACTGGTAACATTTTAACGGGAAGGTTAATTGCCTTTCTTTTGATAGCTGTGAACATGAACTAGCAGAGGGTAAAAGCTTGTTTGACATTGGTAATCCATCAGTGATAATGTCTTCACCTTTATTGTTCCTAGCCGGGTTTCATTTAGTGCAGTCGGTTGTTCCAATGTGTGAGAAGTATTTGTTGGTTTGGCAGCTGAAATCATGGGTAACTTTGTCAACAGGAAAAAGCTCTTCACTGATGTTGCAGCTGACTCTGAAATCATGACTTATCGGTGAACTCCTCAACAGAGAGAATAAATAGCTCTGACAATATAATGGGAACATAGTGCACGTCTTTGCAAGTACAATTTCATACCGATTACAGACAATGACTTTTAAATCGTAAGGGATAAGATGTCAATTGAAATGTTAAAACATGGAAATATAATGTGGGGTCCATTTAATTACCACCTCTGTTTTTTCCGATGACATTGCATTGACATTAATCAGACCTATAACCAAGTCTAAACCCTAACATTTAGTGAATAAACACAGATCGTTGACCTCGCAAGGTCAAACACACAGAATTCCTATTAACTTGAATATTATTATACTAAACATCCTTTCACCGTTAACAGGTTACTTTTTTAAGTGTTTTATACTTTTTATACAATATTCTTATTCAATGTCCATTTGAATAAAATATTGGGTGTAACCCTGTTTGTTTCTTTCCTTTACTGCTCTCTTTTCCAAATCCCCTTTTCCTCCCCTGGTCTTTTTATCCTCCTGCCTCCTCCTGTTCTCCCTCCTCAACTCTTGACCATTCCTGCTGTGTTGGACCCCCCCCCCCCCCCGCAGCGATTTTGGGCAAGTATTCTCCTCCTGTGCTTCACCTCATAACCCCTTGTCTTCTAACTCTCACTATCAGAAGACTTAGGATGTAACTACGCTACTAATTGGTCTGTCATATGTGGACTTACGAAAACAGCAGAGTTTAGTTTTCTGTTTGTCTTCATTTAGTGGCTTATGATTAATAATGACAATTGTGTTACATTGAATCAGGCTGGCGTCTGCTCACAGGAGCAGCGCTTCGCATGCAATGCACGCCCACACAGCTTGTCGCAGATGTTGTGTGTGTGTGTGTGTCTGTGTGTGCATGTATGCGTTTAACCCCCACCTGTTCCATTGGCCCTCAGATGTGGTTTTGGCTCTGTAGCAGGAAGAACAGAGGGCAGGATGTGTGTGTTATTTAAAGGTGAAGCCATAAAGGCGAAAGCTGTGAGTCTGCACCCAAAACATGAGTCGGTGCTTTTCTATTTTTTTTTCTCTTATTGACTCACTTTTGACACAAGTTGTATAGCTTTGTTAAATCATTCCTGATGAAAATTCCCTCTAAACATACCGAGCTTTGTCTCTTCTGTTCCTTTTCCTGTGTGCTTTGTCATCATGTTTGTCTTGTCCGTGGCAATTACATTTTAAAATCTCCACAGGACATGTTGATGCTTTGTGGTTTAGCTTAAACTAAAGCCAGATTTGTGTCTGTTATTCCCAGTGTGAATATAAATGTCAATGTAAAAACTGAAGTGAACTTGAAACCATATCATGTTCCACTTGCCCCGTGTCATTGTCATGCATTTGTTAAGTCAATGCAGATACAGATTGATTCATGCGGGAATTAATTCACATTTTATATGGATTCTATCTGCGTGCCTTAAATATATAATCAGTTATTCAGAAAATATTCAGAAAAATGACAGGTATGTCATTTTCACTGTGACAGGGCGTGCATGAGTGCAGAAAATATAAGCAGTCGTCACTCCCCGAATCACCCTGCTATCCATCATTACTAGATATTTTGTTGGATTATAAAGTGGCGACCGAATTTCAAAGAATACACACATGGGTGCAATTATTTTCCAATCATGACCACCATAGAGGACGAGGAGTAGCCCACGGCGTCATGAGAAATGTTCCTGTACAGTATAATCATCTGTCAACACAGCATACTTTAGAGAATGTCAAAGGGACGTTAAGGTTATGAGCTGTGGTTTATATTCCTCATATGTGCAGTATTGTAGTGCAAATACATCGCTGAAGTGCAATAACTCCACAGATTTACTGTATCACCAAACGAATGCTAATACTAATGCTAAAAACAGATCGAAATTATAACTTTAAATCTGTCTGACCACATGCTAAGCCTCTCTTTGTGTTCTCCATCAGCACTGTCTCCATTCACATCCAAAAGCCTAAGAACTTTTTGTTTGGAATCCAATATTTCTATTCAGGACTCGCTCTGTGAATAAAATATTGTGTCACCTTTGACCCCTGTGGTTTTACCCTGTCTTTTCTCCCCTTTCTTTTCCCTCTCGTCTTTACCTCCCTGGGGGACAATTCTCTCATTCGCTCCCTTTCTCTCTGCTGGGATTCTTTTCCACTCCAGGGAAAGATGGCAAGTATTTTTTTCATTTTACTTTCATCTCTCCCCTCTTGTTCTTGAGCCTTGTCGATCTCTTACCCAGCATGTAGGCCAAGCCTATTATGTTCCTTCTTATTTATAGCTGATGTTCAGCTCTGCCAGACTGTGTTATTTCAAGTGTTTTAATTAATCGTAAAACGCTTGTCTATTTTTATGAGTTATGTTGTAAATGTATTTTTATTTTCTCCCTTAAGAAAGCTTTCATTTTAAAAACATATCTTAAACTAATGACCTCGGCCTTAACAGTGTAATTAGGAGTTGATGGAGTATGGTACTGAAGTTTTAATGCTCAGCCTGTCAAGAGATAGAAACTCATTTTCAGTGTTGGGTCCCCGCAGAAGGTTTCTCATTTTGATGCACTGTTAAATATTCAACAGCTGTTCCATTCCCCCGAGTGGAGCAGTGAGCCTGTCTAATATTAACCTGCATGCCAGGAAGATTAATAACAATTTCCACCTTTCACCAGTTTCTGAAAGCCTGATGGCGGACAAGTTTGATGAATACGGCTATACATTCATTGCACCGAGGTAAGACTAGACATAGTTTACACGGCGACTATGACTCAGTATGCAGACACATTTTTACGTTGTGATTCACTTGTTTTTCTGCATTTTATGAATTCCCTTTCTAAGAGCTTTTGCTCCCTCAGGGTGTACTGCACGGACTTAAAGCCACCTGACAAGAACAAGAACAAAAACAACACCGAGTTCCTGGTTGAGTTCAACGATTACATTGACACACAGACTCCAAACAACCCCACGTGTGAGTATCAACATATAGATAAATCAGATAACGCTTTCCACCTTACATGCCTCTGGTGCCATTAACTATAGCTTTTAGCTTTTATACTGCATCTTTAAATACTTTGAAGGACCTTATACTCACTACAGATTTAAATTTACATCTCAAAGAGCTGCTGCAGTATTTACTCTGGTGTGTATATGTGAATGAATTTCAGCCATCTGGCTTGACATTAAGGTGTTCATTGAACATTTAATGGAAGAAGGCCAACTGAAACCTTTTCCCAGAGGTCTCTCTTTCCACTGAAATACAGGTCTGGCTGGATGGTTTGGTGTGCATGACCAGGCAAAGCTTTGTGATGTGGAACCCCTGTGTTCGTGTTACCCATTTGATGCTAACTCCAAAAGTCTGACCATCACACGCCTGAGTGCACATGTGTGAGGCACGTCGGCTTAGATGTGACACACACGCGTTCGCACACACACAATATTCACCAGTAATATGCCTTCCACACCCCACCTATAGCCGCTCGACCTCATCCAATTACTGTGTGTTTGTGAGAAAGAGCAGGACACGTCAAGCCAGGAGCATGAGAGGAGCAATAAAACACGAATCAGGGGCCAGTGGACCTTCTCCCAAACATCTGACCAATGCATTAACATCCTTTTGTGCATTCACTCATTGATATGCATCACTCACCTATTGTGCCCATTGAGTCAAACAAAAGGTCCCCAGGTAATTATAAAATGTCACCTCAGTTGGAGAACTTAGTTCAAACATATCAGTTTGATCCATCCAATAAAACGTTTCACCCAATTGAAATATTACTTTCACCATTATTGGCTGCTAGTTTAATGGAGTCCATAGGGAGTTCAGAGAGAGTGAACGTAGGGCCCATGTGGACTGTTGGCGGCTTGAGTATCGTTACACGCTTTAGTTTGTTAAGCCACTGCAGTGGCGAAGAAGGTGAAGTACATTAGGAATTCCTGGGCTGCCTTCAATAAAGGATCCCTAATGAAAACCACTGCGGAGGGAAGGTGGGGCAGAGGGATATAAAGTGTTACACCAGCTGTTTTCTCTGATGTGTGTGGTGTGTCATAAAGGTTTGAAGAGATGGTGGGGGTATATCGACAAACCTCTATGTTAATAGACCCACTATAAAGGTCTGCTGTGTCTAAGATGTAGGCTTTTCTTCAAATACCTTTTTTCTATTTTAACCCTCCTGTCGCATTCGTTTCTCCCCCCTTACTTTGGTGTTCCCGGTCAAATCCGACCAGTTTGTTTGAACTGCTATTACATTAACACAAAAAGCATTAATCATCACCACATTTTATTTAAAATCCTTTTAAGTTGTAAACAATGTCTCAGACTACTGGTTTACATGAATAACTGCATTGAATATACAAGGAATAGACCACAAAATGTCCACAAAAATCCATGGTTGTCGATTTGTGGGCGTGTACTATCTGAGGGTTGAACATAATCTAGGGTTACCCATTCATTTCCTATGGAGATCATTTTTGACAGGAAACCATAGGTGTAACAAAGTTGACTAAACCAATCAAAATTCAATGAAATTGCTGATCAGCAATTTCATATATTCAAATGCCTACTGTGGAGGATATCATAAGGCAATCAAATGTAAAACACAATGTTTATGATTGATGAAAGTTTTAAATTGGTCAAGATTTTACTCGAACACAACATGAGGGTTAAAGAAACAAATGTTTTCGTTCTGCTTCGTTCCTCCTTTTTTAAAGAACTAGATCTCATCTGTTGATCAAATGGGTTCTGTTTAGTTTCTTCAAGTTAGCCTGCAGTTAAACTTGATACACAGAGTGGTTAACACATTTGAGCTCAATTGATGTTTTGTGTTTAGGTGATGTGGAACTGGTGAACCGATTGCTGCTGGATGCTGGGATCACATCGACTCTGATCAAGCATTGGAAAGGAACCGATGTGCAGTAAGTGGTGCCATTTACTGCACATCTGTAACCATCAGTTCTTTAGTCGGGACAGAACTAAACAAATGGAAATGTGGTATCGATTGTTTATTACTTTGGTTTTGGTAATGAATGTCCTATTAGAAATTGAGTGCAGGTGGCTTAAGTGTTTTTGTCTTCTCTGCTTGTCAGGCCTGGTGTTGTTGCCAGATTTGTTGCCACCGATGGAGGGATCACCCGAGTCTTCCCGAAAAGGTACTTATCAAGATCATGGGGAAGAAGGGTTGGTGTAGAAGCATAGGAAGGATAATACGCTTAGAATAATTTGATAAAGAAAGAACATTTCGGCCACCAACTGTCGCATCGGTCCTTATACAGAGCACCCGAGTTAGAATCCAGCATGGGAGAATTTGTCGCCATTTCATCCCCTCTGTCTCCCCGTTTCAATACAGTCACTTCGATAGAAAATAATTCAAATGTATTTTGAGAAATATGCATCTTACTGCGTTAAAGTGCAGTTTATTCTATAAATAACATTTTAACATGCATCCCCTATTCCATTCCCCCTTGTTCAAGTCTGAGTCATGGTGGTAACTTGCTATGCAAAGCAGTCCAGTCAACTCACCTTTTTATGTATCGGGGTCAGGATGTAGATTAACTGGAAAGTGTTACTCTTCATTTGAGCGTTGCATCAGTCTTCTAATTGTCAGTCATGTACAGGGACCAGTGGTGGCTGGTTTACACGTATATGACAGCACATGTGTTCTGTGTGTTCTCTGTATCTGTGTTCAAGAGTAAAATAAATAAATGTATTTTTGGGGGAAAGGGATGTAAATAACAGTATATCTGTGTAAGAATGTAATTCAGCATCATATTCTTAAAGGATATTGCCAAGTTAAATCGTAGTTAAAGGACAAGTGCAATGGACCCAGTACTTGTTCCTGAGGTGCCCCAGTGGAAAGCTAATGATAGTTGGATTTGCTGGTATAAAAAAACTCCCCGTTTTCTATTATGTAAATATTATTATTTCAAGTAGCTCTTAAATAAATAGATTGCAAGACATGGCAATAGGTAGAGGTTTATTAATAGCATTGTTTGTGTGCTGCTTTATATAAATGTCTTCGCAGTGCTGGGCTCGACTGGCAAGAAGAAGCAGAGACGTATGAGTCAAGCTTCTATAAGAGAAGTTTGGACAATGATCTGTACATCTTCACTCCAACACCCTACCTCAGTAAAGAGAACTGTGAGTAAAAGTGTGTGTGTGTGTGTGTGTGTGTGTGTGTGTGTGTGTGTGTGTGTGTGTGTGTGTGTGTGTGTGTGTGTGTGTGTGTGTGTGTGTGTGTGTGTGTGTGTGTGTGTGTGTGTGTGTGTGTGTGTGTGTGTGTGTGTGTGTGTGTGTGTGTGTGTGTGTGTGTGTGTGTGTGTGTGTGTGTGTGTGTGTGTGTGTGTGTGTGTGTGTGTGTGTGTGTGTGCGCACCTTAATGTCGTCTATACACCTTAATGTGTATGATGAACAGTTTGCTTATTCTTCCTCTTGCAGCAACTGACGACACAGTCCTGGTGAGCAAAGCAGTAAACATCAATGTTGATGGTATTGCACTCAAACCAGCTGGTAAGAACACACACACACAAAGACACACATAAACACACACAAGGAGAGAGGGGCTTGTTTGCTCAAATGTTTTTGTCTGAAATTGTTTCTCTGCCAACTACATATACAAATATTCACACTTAGAGTTATGTGACTTATTTACGCACCCACATTTGACCCTAGCCCCAACCCTATTTGTGTGATTAATATTGTGGGACACACACTCACAGATATTATTTACAGTCTGCTTCCCCACTATTTGTCTATTTCTCTGACATGTAATTACTAACACACACAAACCACACATCAAGTTTTCTGTCTCCTGTGATCTTTGGCCAAGTTTGCATTTTGGAGGATCAGAGAGTACAGTTGACACAGAGGGCCAACACGATCTAGGACAGGGCTGCCAAAGTGAGGCTCAGGGGCCAAAGTTGGACTGCCATTAGGTCCAGCATTAAAAACCCAAATAAACAAGTTAAAAATAATTGTAATTTAAATAACTGTTTTATTGAGTTAAAACAAGTTATTATGTAAAATTGTACGATCCCTAATCATTTGTTATGTTTCATAGTCTGAGCAGACAAAAGTCATTTCAGAAAAGGGAATATTGCATCATTAGACAGATGTTTGTTTTTAGACAACAGTTATGTTTTTAATGTAAGCCCTCAAAGGGAAACGTTTGTTCACCCCTGATCTGAGACGTCTGGCTTTTGTGTTTGAATCCAGTTGTCGGCATAAAGTTGGACATTGGTGCCTGGATGACAAGCTTCATCAACACCACACAAAAGATCAATGTGAGTGGATTTGTATGCAGGACACACACTTGATCCAGATGATGACGTTTTATAACTCTATCCGCTCTTCTGCATTCTCAGTGTAATGATGAGATCTGTGGCTGTCAGCGAAACGATGTGGTAAGAGACTGAATTGCATGTAATTGTGAGTTTAGCCACTAGGGATGAGACATTGGTTTAATTTGATCTCTATGTTATTCCAGTATGTAGACTGTGTCCTTCTGGATGACGGGGGCTTCTTGGTGATGTCCAATCGGGATGAACATATAGAACAGGTGGGTATTTGCATGTTACTCTAACTCATAAAACTGAAGGGAGCAAACTATATTGTTCCATTTTTTTAATGGTTCAGTGAATGAATCGATGTGCCCTATTCCAAGTTACATGTGCACATGGCTGTTGAAATGATTGTAGGGTTGTGTTGCAATGTATTAATTGTCTGGTAGAAAACGTACCAGTGTGTGGATGGGCAAAGACTTGCCATTGGTGATATCATGACATTGATTTGATCATTTCCACATCTGATGTTGTCTTTTAAGTGAAGCCAAGTGTGATTTGGTTTGGTGGGTTGAAAAGTATTCACATTATCGTCTCTGATTGTTGGACAAGGGGGATTTGCTGATCACACAGTTCCACACTTGTACCAGTATTCCGTAATGTGTCCCAGACACCAGATCTGTTGGTAACAATGATTTAATTCAGCTGGGACGTTTTTTTTATTTCCTTATTTAGATCTTCCGCAAGTGGGATCTTGAGAATCTTTATAAGCGTGTAGGGTCAACTCTAGAAGAAGGGTAGTTTCTGAGTTCATGATTTAATCTGCATTAGGCCTGATCTGTTTCAAAGTGTTGGTGCCTTGCTCAAGGGCACCACGGCAGGGCAGGAGGTGAACTGGGACCTCTCCAAGTAGCAGTCCACACTCCATATTTAGGTCTGGCCGGGACTTGAACCGGCGACCCTACGGCTCACAGTCCAAGCCCCTACTGACTTAGCCACTGCCGGACAAATAAGACCATATTCTCAAGTACTGTACTTAAGTACAATTTTGAGGTATTTTACTTGAGTATTTCCAATGTATGCTACTTTATGCTTATACTCCATTTTTTTTTTTTTTCAAAACTTTAGCTACTTTTAACAAAATGCATCCCTAAACATGAAACAAGTGTTCTATCTCTTAAGGCACTATAGTCAAATCAAATGATTTAAATATTTGTACTAAAAGTAAACGCAACTTGATGCCACAATATCATCTAGAAATGTCACATGTATAAATATAATCATATACACACATGAAGGCCAGTTATCTGCACAATGATTACTTTGACTTGTTACACTTAGCAGTACATTTAGCTGTTAACACTTTTGTACTTTTTTTGAATGCAGAACTTTTACAAATGGAGTATTGACAATAATGTATTAGTACTTTTGCCAAAGCAAAGCATCTGAATACTTCTTCCACCACTGACCACCTTACACCCACACACACACATATGTATACAGTAAACGCATGCATTTTCCCTGGCATCCCGTTAACCTATGCTAAATGCTAATAGCAGGTCCCTGCTGCCGTCTGAGTTTGTTTTTTCATGCGGCCTGGTCTCCTTCCTAATCAGGCCTGAGTGTGCGCTGGATAAATCAGTGGCCCTCTGAAGTTTGGCAGCAGCACTAAAACCCAGGGACCTGAGGCCTTGTTTGGAGAAGGTTGTGTGCCCTCAATCATATTTCCTACAGGAGCAGAGTTTCTCTTTCTGTGAGCTCCTCGCTTGCTCTGCCTCTTTATGTCTTGCGTTCCTTTTCTTTCTCCGAACCCCCCTGGGAGTCTGCAGCCAACAGGGCTCTGACTGTTAATTCATTATTTGTTTTACTGCTCAGGGAAAGGAGAGAAGTCTCCCTTTACCTTATAGATTGGAAGATTTATATATCCTTTGGCTGTGAGTCCAAAGAGGAATGGATATGTGGAGGAAGGCTTGTTAACGGTGACCTAACAAAGTGGAAGGAAAGGGATAGTTTGCATTTCCTCACACACACACAAGCACGTCTTTCAGCACATAGATGAGTACTACCTAATGTACATACTCCCTCCTGGATACACAAGTACTTAAACACTCCGGTGCACACGGTCACGTCACACCTGCCGAGACAAACTACTTCCTCTTAGTAGAAATGTATGGCTACCCGGTGGACGGTGTTAATCAGATTATACTGAAGTCCATCACCCTGGTTTGAGTGTGATTTAGTGAGTGTGTGTCTCTTTTAAATTCACTGTAAACGTTGTCAGCACATGTATACACATTCTGAATTGATTTTGTGCTTGTGTTTCAAACACATTTAACAATTTTGGCATGATTATTTTAAGGTGTTTAAGTACTGTGTATACATAACTGTAACATAAGCACTTTAAAGGTTTCTTCTCATAAGCAGGTTTTAAAAGCTTTTCTGACCTTTGTTATTTCCGCTATGCATTTCTTAGGTTTGGTCAGAGGGTCCAACCCCAACCAAACATTTTCTGTCAGCCCACCTTTGTAAAAGATTAAAACGTTTTCAAGTCCCCACCCATCACCACCTACAGTACATGCACCCACATAAACACACTCTCAGACACATTCTTGCAAACCACATTTCTTATTTTTTTCTTTTTGACAGCATTGATTACTTACCAACAAATGTTTATCAAAATGGCCTCTCTGAAAAAAGGCAACTTAGCTACTGGGAATAAACAAAAACCTCAAAGTTTTCTCTTCAAGAATCACATTTATAGTCACATCTACAGTACTTGACTTTTAAATGAATAATACAGTACAGCTTTTATTTGTAAAGCACTTGTAAGTCACCTCCAGACCAAAGTCTGGTACAGAAATTATACAAAAATCACGCTGCTCAGCTCACAAACCTTAAATTAAGTAGAGAAACAAATACAGTGTGGAACACTAAGGAGAAGAGGTGGGTTTTAAAACTAGATTTAGAAACAGACAGTGTAGAGGCCTGTCTAGTGTGCAGGGGCAGGTCATTCCATAGTTTAGGGACCGCAGAAAACACGGTCCCCTCTGAGCTTTGACCTTGTTCTGGCCACATTCAGGAGCAGTTGATCAGCTGACCTGAGAAGGCGGGTGGGCGTATTTATTATGGTGAGAGTTCAATGAGAAAAATCAAAACCACTCTCACGTAGGATCAGAAAATATGAATCATCCAAACATAGTAATGACCTTATTCTTCAGGTCCTGACAGATTCTAATTCCTCTATTATTTAAAGAGATGCTATACTTACATGGATCATATTTAGATCAGATGTGTCTATAATTAACTCATATCAATGTGGAAATATAGGAATACTGTACAGAATGAATGGACAGCGGCAGAAAAAGAGGCTACTGCATTCCTAGGGCCCAGGACAAGAATGCAGGAATGTGCACAAAACGATGTTGTGATTTTCAAACATTTTCATCTATTTTGTGCTGAATGTACTGATCCATGAGTAAATAAATGTATCTTTCCGGTCCTTGTGCTTAGATCGGGCGCTTCTTTGGTGGTATGGACCCGATCCTCATGTTTAACCTGGTCAACTCATCCATGTTCACCTTTAAGAAAACCTTCGACTACCAGTCGCTCTGTGACCCTGAGAAAAAGATCAAGGGGGCGGCAGGCCTGCGCTCCGTCTACGTGGTGAGTTACATAAGCCAGAGACCGCTCACACACACACACAGAACACCCACATGAGCACACCCACACTTACATGTTCACACATTTTGATAGCCACACATTTACATTTCCCGAAACTAGCAGCCATTCGTAAGAAACTTGCTTGCTCAAACACATCCAAATGGAAGTCACGCACAACACACACACACGGTCTCTCACCAGGGAGCCATAAATCTGGACGGAGCAGATGAGAGAGGGAAAGCAGAGGGTATGGTGAAAGCGTTAGAGTGGGAGTTTGCAGTAACAGGATTAGGTGGTCTAGCATGCTTGGCCAACACAGCGAGTGAAGCACTGTTCTTCATCACTTAGAAACGTACCAGGGTGGGGAGGGTTGCTTTAAAAATGCATTCCGTTACAATTATTAGTTACCTGTAAAACATTTTAATCAGTAACTTAATCTAAGTATCACAATATAAAAGTAATGTAACCGTGTAACTTTTACCTCAACATAAAATGCAGTGCAATAAATAAAGAGAAACAAATATCAATAAGACGTTTTAAGTGTATTATGTAAGTCAACAGAACAATGTGACCTTAGAAAGAAGAAACCAAGATATTTAGGTTAAAAAATGTGTCATCTTCAATGGAGGCTTGACCTACAGAATAGCAGAGCTGTCAAAGTGTTTTAGCAAACTTGTTTAATTAAACAGGTGTCCACCTACTGCATTAAAAAAAGATAATTAAAAAAGAAGAATGAAAGTATCCTTAAAGAAAACCAAAAAGGAAATGCAGGCAGTACAACCTTCTGTAATATATATCTTTATTGATACATTGTAATCCTGCCAGAAATCCCTTTTTTTCTTTTTAAATGTAACAATTATATCTTTTGTTAATGTAACTGCAAGGGAATAATTACTTTTTTTGTATCCTGATTACGCAATCCCGTTACATGTAATCCATTACTCCGCGAGCCTGCGGACAATTTGCAGTAAAGTGATGCGAACTGCTCGCAGACAGGCAGTGGCAGTGATGAATTAGTTTTACTGAAATGCCATTCCAGGGAGCGTCTATCCCAGATAATCTGATACCTGAAGATAGAGATTAAAGTATTTATTTACAGTTGCAGAAATTCCCCAATTGACAATTTGATAACTTGTAATTTCCAAGACTTGCAACACAAGTGACCCAGGTGATGAGTGGGTTTCTTTCTTAACAAAGTCAACCGCTTGATGCCTCGAACACGGTTAGTCAAGACTGGTGGATGACTCAACGCGTCATCAGCTGACGAGAAAGGATATAACACCAAAACAAGACCCTCGCATGCTAACTATAATCAAAGCAGCATGTTGGTTCCTTTTATTCAAACCGTGTGCTACTTTGTTTTCTCACTAGCTGTTTGTTGACAATACTGATCATGCCATCTGTTAAGAAGGCTTGTGTTCTAATTTCCTCGGAGAGAAATTAAAGTCTCTGGCTGAACCTGGCACAACTGGACATTGTAGCTTTGTAAAAACAGACAGGATGTTTAAATTGGTGCAACAGTCTTACATTGATGATTATTATAGACTCAAATGTGTCCTCCTCTAATATTATGTGTCCTTTTCTGTTCCCTCTAAGCCCACCATTGCAGATATTTTGAATTTGGGATGGTTTGCTACAGCTGCAGCGTGGTGAGTCATTGATTTCTGATCTGTTTCTATATGGTTGGCATGTGTGTCCAACATTTATTTTTCAAATGATTGATCACTATAAATGCTAGAATTTCAAATCCTTACCCTCCGATTCTAATGAAAAGCAGACAGAGGATTTTGTCTGTAAAACAGACATATAGCATCTGAGTAATAGCTGAATTGTTCCCAGGACAGTCAACATTCCACAAAATCTTCCCCTGATTTATTCATGCGTTAGCGTTTCACGAAGATGATTTATGATTATGTTCCAAAGAATCATGACATTTGACATGCTTGTGTTTTGCTCTTAGGTCAATACTGCAACAGTTACTGGTCAGCATCACTTTCCCCAACTTCCTGAATGCAGGTGAGTTCCCGTCGATATGACGCGGAGAAAGGAATAGTGAGGAAGCTCTGGACTGCCTTAATGACCTCATTATGGAAATAAAAGGGATTTTCACTTTTAATGACAAGGCTTTAAAAGATATTGAACTCATTGTATGCAAATTGTTTAAATGCTATTGAAATACTCAACACATGCCAAAAATATGAAGTTAGTAACAATATTATTCATAGGAACAGTTGAGCTCCATCCATCTTCAAATGATTTCATGTGTGCAGACTTTTCAAATGTGGAATTGTTACGTGTGCGGTATTTGTGAGGAAAATAAATGAGCTTTTTAAAAATTAAATGATTACCAACGGATCCAGAACAACATTTGTGTCAGATTTCTTTTTTTTAAGTGACTTGCTTACATGAAATCTCCTTGTGTGTCCTTCCAAAGCCGAGATTGATGAGGAATTGTCAGACGCCAGGCTGAAAGAGGTCTGCATCACAGAGCAAACTCAATACTACTTTGAGAGCAGCAACCTGTCCTTCAGAGGCACAATCGACTGTGAAAACTGCACCAGGTACAGATATGCATTCCTTCTTACCTACTGTACAAACCAGGCATATAATAGTTCAACCAAGCCTTACATAAACAGGCTTGGAGAATAACGGAACACATCTGACTTATTTTATTTATTTAACCCTTCTATTATGTTAAACCTTTAGACCCATAAGTCAAATTGACCCAGGACATGATAAGGGTTTAACAAGCAGTGAAGTAAAATAAAACCTACATGTTGTCTTTATCTCAATTCCCAACAATATAGATAACATGTATAAATAACGTTTGCATACATGAGTTATAATTTGGTATAGACCACTATAAAATCCACAATGGTAAAAACTTGGGCTGCATATTCATGCTTACCTAGTAATAATTAAAATGTCATTGATGTTCATCATTTGAAACTGATTTGGTATTCAATCTCATTGCATGAAGGACATTAATGTGTCCTGGCATTTTAGCATGTGTACTTAATTACTTGTTCTACTATTTCTATCTTCTTAATACAAATAAGAGGCCATTGAGTCTTATGTTGAAAGAAATATCCTTGCATCATGTTTATTTTATTTAAAACTGGCCAATTGGACCTAAATACAAAGTTAAGTATGCTACTTGTTTCCTCTGCTGGCAGTTAAACTGTATCTCCTGACTGTGGCCAAAGAGGCTGCAGCAGCTTAAAAACAACTGGATAGGAAGTGAAGATTAGTTCCTCTTCTCCAGCTTTTTATCTTGCTGCTCACAAATGCAGCTGGAAAACTGTGCAGCACATTCCCAAACATTAAAACTGCTTAAAATAACACTGCAGCCTACAACCGTACTTACATCAATACTTAAGTTCAAATTAAAGAAAGTAAACAAGTTACTTCACTTTTATATTGTGATACTAGGATTAAGTTACCGACTACATTTTTTAACAGGTAATCGTTAACTGCATCGGATTTCATTTGTATAGTAACCTCTCAACCCTGGACACATTACAGAGTATATTTAAGATGTAAGCACTTTCCCTGACCTGCAGTGATACGTTAGCATCCATGAGACACAAATGAAGTCCCGTGAGGTGGCACTGAGAGAGGGCAGTAAAAATTCACATGCCATGAAGGTGAAGTCAAGTCACCAGTGTGGACCACCGTCTTGACATGTTGGTGTGTGTGTGATTGTGCACACGTGTGTGAACGTATGCCATTTTTAAGGCCCCCTCGTGCCGGCTAATGGAGTGCCTGCCCGCATGCCGCGCAGCGTTCCTGCACATTAGCCGCACACACGTCTCTTTTTAACGACCGTCATAAAAAAGCAGAGAAAATCATTTGTGCACCAGCGACATGTGGGTTGCGGTAAAGGTCTTGGTGGACAGTGTGGTGGCACACAATATCTGTGTCCCCTCAGGAAATAAAAGCAGTTTGGAGGTTTGAATGAGCGACCCACAGTGTGCTTTTCATTGTGGGGTGTGTTGCTCGGTCATGTATAAGGAAGCATTACTGTCTGTTTAAAGCAGAAGACCCAGGCACGTGCAGAGGATGTTAGAAGGGCACGGGCCCAGATAAAAAAAAAGGCAAACCGGTGATTTTTGTTACTTCAACATAAATCTCCTCCTAGAATAACTACTTCTGTGACAGTTTTAAGGGATATTAAAATGTATGTGTTTAAAACAAACCGATGTTGGTTCAAACACTGCTACACACCAGTTACTTAATGCTACAAGTGTACCACCTTCTCCATAAAGGCATTCGGATTATGCCTCAGAAGTAACGGGCAATAAGGAGAGGTTGCTTTTATATGGCTAAAATACTCTTACTATGTGACAAAGTAACAACAATTAGGTAAATATAATTCACATATCATATAATACTAACGCACACAATTATAAAAAGCAACACATAAGCTTTAGATAAGGTGTATTAGACACCGTTTTCTTGTTTTGTTTTGTGTAAGATCATGTTGTTGATTTGTAAAGGGCCATTCTCTAAAAGGAGTGCAACAGGGCAGGCGCTCGAGCCCCCTTTGAGGTCTATATGTGCATGTGCCTGCAGAAGCCTTTCATTACTTTGTGGTTACATTTTGCATGTCAATGTTCAGCTCAATCTTTCCTGGATGTAAGCCCATGTGTCTCTTGTGTGCTTCTCTCCAGGCTCTACCACGCTGAAAAGCTGCCCAACACAAACCTGGTCTTCATCATCTCTGATGCAAAACTCACCTGCTCGTCATGTGACACAAAGCCGTTAATACAGGACGAGCAGAAGTGTATCCTTTTACCCAGCACAGCTGGCACAGAACATGAACATTTGATTCAGCCAACAGATGTTTTGAGAAGTTACTGTTTTTGTCAAGATAATCATGGCTGATTATCCGTAAATCTCATTACTCACTTTCCCCTTCATTTGCATCGTCTGAATCCTCCATCTACAATAATGAATGAACATTTCCACAGTAATTTTCAAATTTGGCCCAGATTGAAAAGAACTCTCTGTACTCGGTTGCTCTCTACTGTGTCTGTGAAGCAGATGAAAGTGTGTGATCCTTCTGCGGAATAGCTTACAAACAAATCCGTGGGGCTCTGTCAAGCACACAGGGCTGTGTTGAATTATAATGTAAGCCTTCTGGAAAACTAAATGCCCAGAAATGACTGTCATGTCATTCAGTAATTGAGCAATGTGCTTGAGATCCAAAAGAGACAACTTGGTGTGAGTCGTAATGCTCCATCCACATTTACACTGGATTATCTTGATTTGAACAGTAATAAAATACATCCTAGTGATTTTCCACACTAATCAAAATGTTCTGTGAATATTGTTCCATGACATAAATCAGAGTTCCGAATGTGTGTTGCTATTTTTTGAGAGTGACTTGTGTTATGTTCCTGACGTTCCTCATCCAGCTAACGGTCCTGATCCCTGTGAAATGGCTCAGAATCCTCGGTATAGGAAAGGGCCCGCGGTCTGTTTTGATAACAACGAACACGTAAGTTCAGACCTGGGAAGGCTACTAGTTGAGAACAATTCAAACTGCAGCTCAATTCTTTGTATCTGAAGGTGCTCTGTGTAGAGTTTCATGTATAACACTGACAAGCTGCTAAAAAGGGAGACCATTGCTGCTTTATTACTCTCACAAGAATTTAAGAAGTTTTTGGGGGAAATCCAGCCTGATATGGGAAAAGCCTTTTAAATGAAACGCGTGTGCCCCGAGGCTACCGTTTCTGGGTTCTCTGCTAAAACCATTTGAGTTCATCGCCAAGGAAAATGTAGGCCTGGTCACAGCTTTAGAGGACAGAGCTTCAATCAGAACTCCTGGCACTGACGGAACTATGAAAATAGTCTGTAGATCCAATTCTAACATACATTTTTGAATAACGCAAGCTAGCGCTGGAACATAACCAACATTTATTAAAATACTGAAGTTATGACCTTTTTTCCAGACATACATTCACTCATATCTGAAATATTAATAAAGAAATGTCAGAATTTGATATTACTAAAGCTGCATTAACTGCCGTTTAGTGCTGGGCAGGTAGCGTACAGTGGCTTTGAGAGATTTAACACTTTAAAAAGCTGCCTCATAACATTAAAGTTGCGCGTCGTGAAAACCAAAACAAGTAGCTGAAAGAAGCTTAAACAGGGCAAACTTTCCAGATAGGAACAAACATGAAGAAAATCAACATTGAGCCCATTGTTAGTGTTACCTTCTACATTATCAAGGTCAATGTGTTGTTGTTTCCAGAGGTGTAGTGCCTGAGTGTTCTTTTTTATATACTTATTTTTTATGATTTCTTCTAAATGTATCCTCCGGATGAAACAACTTGATCTTTTATTACATTTAACCTGGAAAATAAGATGTAGCAACTGCAACTTATTAGGGACCAATAAAAAAGGAAGGGGAAATGGGAAGAAGGAAACGATTTCAGCTGGTCTTTTAAAAACATTTGAAAACTATATATCAGTGAAGAAATTCTACCCACGGCACCTTTCCATCTCTTTTATATGGTGCATGTCTTTTGGTTTTTTGCAATCCGTCCAAAGCTGTATGTGTGCAGATTTCCCACGCATTTCTCAACTATGAATAACCAAGCCAAACAAACATGTTATGAGCAGCACAAAATCTCTGCGTGTGAAACCTCTGCACTTGAATGCTCTGTTTGTTTTTCACTCTATAATCCTTTTCCAGTGAATTAACTCTTATGCCTGCACTGTCATGCTCACACACTTACACTGAAATGTTGACTTTAATTAAATGTATGATGTCAACAGATGTCACATCACTGTATTAGGTTAGTTGAAAGCAGTCGTCTGTTGAACTTAATAGTTTAGGTTATGTGAACCTGTTGACACAATACATTTAATTAAAGTCAATGTTTCAGTTTTTCCAGTGTACACAAACACCCACACACACACACACACACACACACACACACACACACACACACACACACACACACACACTCACACACTAACTATTTCTTCAAGTGAATGCATCTTCTACTATTGTCTAAACAAATTTTCTTACCTTTTCTGCTCATATTTTGCTTCTAACTTCTTGCTAACAATGTGAACTGTTTGCTGCATGATTCTCTTTATTTCTCTTTTTCCTGCTCTGTGATTGGCTGTTGATGGTTAGGATGAGGCCATGTGCCGAAGGAGCGCAGGCTCCCCATTGGCTTCCTCTCTGCTCATGTTACTGCTGCCACTGTTCATGTGCTGTCTCGGGTCAGTCCCATAACGCTAGCTTTCTCTTTCATTAACAATTCATCATTATCGTACATTCAATCTCACTGCCTCAGGCTCATAACTTCGCC